>NW_027069783.1:677077-682598 GCF_002906115.3 Quercus suber | reverse complement strand
ATCCGAATTTAGACTTGCAAATGTTTTTAACGTGAAAAACTAGAAAACCAGAGTCTCAGGTTTGACATTTGAGAAGGTTTTCGATATTGGAAAACCATAAAATCATACACGTGTAGCATCTTTGAAACGGTTTTTGATGTGGAAAAAATGCAAACCAGGATCTTAATGCTTGAAAGGGTTTTTTATATGGAAAACCATAAAACCAAGTTTCACTTGAAAACGTTGTTGAGGTGAAAAACCCAATAAACCATAGTTAAACGTCTTTGAAAATGTTTTTGATAGGGAACACAAAAATATCAGGGCTTAATGTTTGAAGATGTTTTTGATATGGAAAACCTTAATTGATAAACCTAGGATCCAATTTGATGAACTATAAGGAAGTATTTAACTCCTCCTTCTCTTAACTATCAAATTATAAATAAATAAAAATAACCTACATATTAATTAAAACTGGTTTTGATCTGATTTTAGACAAAACTAGATATTAGAAGGTTTTATTTTGTCTTAGTTTATAGTATTAGAAGTTAGAACTGAGCCAGTTATGTGATTTGCGTCTCCCAAAAGTAACAGAAAAAAGTGACTTTTCAACTCCCTTATTTTGTTTTTAATTTCAAAATATCATATTTCAAGATTTGGAAATTGCTAATGTCGATCTCTACATCTATATAACATCAAACAGATGCGTTAAAAAAATTGCAAATATCCTAATTCCTAAATAGTGCTTTTGACTTGTCAATAAAAATAAAAATAAAATAAAATAAAAAGTGGTTTTGATATTAGGAGCTTATAATTTAATTTTTTTGATAAGTTTCTTTGACTACTAGATTGCCCGAATTCGAGTACAATAAAAATCATCATAAAATGATCCCCTTTGATTTCTTTATCTGTTATAGTGAAAAGAAAATGTGTTTAACATTTAAGTTAGAGGAAATTAATAGATTCTATAAAAGAGATAGAGGAAATTAATTGTGTTTAACGTTTAAGTCAGATGAAATTGTCAAAGCAAGTGTGCCAAGTAATTTTTTGTTATACAAAGATCTATGGAGAAAAATTAGTCTCAGGATGATGAGATCCAATTTGTCATCCACATTACAATTTTCGCATATTTATCTTGTACCATTTAAACTTAAAAAACTAAAAACTTGAATAATGACAATTGTTTGAAATGAAACATCAAACTTAAAAGTTCCAAATATTTAAATTTTTTGAAAACAAAAGACATTCATTTGGTACATGTGTTTAAAAATTAAAAATTGTTATTTAAAAATTTTTGTAGAAATACGTGTGAGTGAAAATGTGTGTGAAAATGTGTAAAATATTATTTAAAAACTGAAAATTGTTGTTGGAAAACACTCACCAAACACCCCCTAAAATTTGAACACATTACCCAACATTTTTGAAATTTTCAAGAGAGAGAGAGAGAGATAGAAATAGAATAAGACTCCCAAAAATTATAGGACTACACCATTTCTGACACCATTTGCCATGAATTTGTCGAAAAAAAGTTGTGTGTTAGTGTAAAACTAACAAACAACTAGTTACAATTTGCAACATAAAATAATTATATTTTCCACACTATTTTCAATAACTATTATATCTGGCTTATTGTGAATTGTGGAAAAAAATTTCTAAGTTTATGAAAAAATAACAGACAATTAGCCGCAATCTGTTACATAAGATAATTACTTTTGTCATAATTATAATATATATGGCTTATTATAAATTGTGAAAAAAAAAATTATAATCTATATAAAAGTGACAAACAGCTCATCCCAAGATGCAACATATAATAATGGCCGAATAACTTGCGGTAAATAATGGTGGAATAATGTGCAGTAAATTGTGGAAAATTGTATAGTAATTAAAGGTTATGGTAGACTGCTAAGAGTAGCATTTTGATTTTTCTAAACAATTACTTCAAAAGGCATTCATTGGTAGGGCATTAAAAACACCACTATTCATAGCTCCATTGCTCAAAAGATACGTGTACGCTGTGGTTGGTTGAACAAGGACAAATATTACTAGTAGATGAGAAAGAAAGAAAAGGGTAAGAGCCAGCGTTTATTGACGATGACTCGTAACCCCCACTGCCTCTACAACTGGTCTTCTCTTTCTCTCTATCTTTCTTCCTTTAATTCCTTCTCAGGCTAATTCTCTAACCTCTGTACCAACAAACCCAATAGTCATTTTCAAAGTCTCTAAATTTTTCATTTATATTCAATTCTCACCCATCTATAGCTTGCTACTCCTATACACCCCTCTTATTACCCACTTCTCTAAATTTTCTAGACTTAGCTTAGAACAAACAAGCAAAAGCTTTATTCTTTCCCCATTTTTGTTTATATTTGTTTTGCTTGCCATGCTATTGGCCCAATGGAAGAGGACGATTTCTACGATGCATGATTGTTTTTATGGTTATAGATTATTATTGGGTTTTGGGCCGAGATTGATATACTCAATACATATATGTTCAGCAATAACTTCAGCGTGAGATTCTTCACTGTCATGGTTGTTCTGACTATTTCGCTTCTGGTTCTACCACTGGTGTTGCCACCACTGCCTCCGCCGCCGCTGATGCTTTTGTTTGTGCCGGTTTTGATTATGTCTCTTCTTGTTGCCTTGGCTTTAACTCCTTCACAAGTGCCAGATATTGTTGACCCTTCTATCTGATTCCAATTTCAACACCTGCTTGGATGCATGAAAGATGGGAGCAACTTGTAACATTCTCTCTCATTCTGCAACTTTTTTGTCTTTCTCTCTGGATCCATTGCTCCTAGAAATGTATGGGAAGTTAGCATTATTCTTTTTGTTTTTCTTTTTCTCTTTCTTTTTTTTACTTTTTGAAATATTCAGCTTTCTTAAAGTCGGTAGTTTTTTTTTTTTTTTTTTCTTTTGAATTGACTTATAGTAATTTTTATTTCTTTTAATTTAGACGAGATAATTATAAATTGTGATGGAAAAATATTTTTTCACTCTCATTAATTCACATTTAATATTTTGCACACGTATTTACTGTTGATGCATGAATGTTTACATTTTAACATAAAAATAAATACTATTGATATGTGAAGAGAAGTAGATGGCAGAGAAACAAAATCAGTATAATTATTTACTATTTATGGTTATTGTGATCGTGAAAATGGAATGAAGACAAAGTAATATTTTTTTGTGGGGGGTATGGATTGGGGAGTAGGATCCACCATTTTTTTTAGCTTTGAGTGACGTGCAAGGCCACACGGCTATACCCCAGGAAGAGGCACGCGGTGACAGTACTGAACTCACTGCACCCATTTAAAACACTGGTAATTGTATTATACAATCTACTTTTTATTTAAAATTACAATTTAGAATCACCCACCAGATATAATGAATCCCATTTTAATAGTCTCTTCAATTCCTGACCTACGCACCTGGACCTGGTGGTGATGAACAACCTTAATTAATTAGTCCTGTCATTTTGTGTATCTTGGTGATCAATTGAGGAATATTCCTCAATTAAAAATATACCATGATTTTTGAATCTTGAAATTTTGTTTTCAATCTCTTAAGTTTCAATTTAGGCATTTCATGTTTGATTTTGTTTTCATATTCATCATCCTATCTTCTATTTTTGTTAGGAATCTAACTGTCAAATGTTCTTAATGTTTAATTATGTCATAAAACTAACACAAATGGTTAAAATTTAAAAAAAAAAATTAACTCAAAATAGCCCTAATTTTAAGGATCAAAAGTGTATTTTAAGTCATGATTTTTCCCTTTTTTTGCGCAATAGAAAACTGCCTTTCAACCCAGGGCAGTGGATAATAAATAATCCTTTTGTTGGGTTACTAAGCAAGGAAAAAAAAAAAAAAAGTCCTTTTGTAGGGTAGAATCTAGACCTGTGTGCTTGGTAGAGATCAATTTTGGGAGAGATAGATAAGAACCAAGAAATGCCATTTATCACAGAGACTGTTGGCATGACCTGAGTAATTAACTAGTAGTCCTATGTAAAAGTTACGGTTTTTATTATTTTTGTAGTACTCATCAGGTAGCTTCACAATACAGAATTAAAGCGCGAATCTAGGGGGTGATTATGTTGAAAATTTCAATAAACAAGGGGGAAATGAAAAATAAAAATAAAAATAAAATAAGAAAGACAGATACAAATACAACTACAGTGAGAGAAGAAATGAAGTCAAACGACGGAGAGAACGAGGAAGCAGCCTTTATCTATAGGAAATTTTGGTTTGCGTGTGTTTCCTTAAGCCGACAGGAGCTATTGGTTACACACGTGTCGGTCATGGTCTTGGTCATAAAATGGTGGTCACTGAAACTGTAGCTTTTTTATTTAATGTTAATATTTGAAGCACTATTACAACATATTTCACACTTTATTACAATTATTTTAAGTAACATATTTTACTCTCATCAAAAAAAAAAAAAAAAACATATTTTACGCATTTTATTACCAATATTTTTAGTGGCAAACTGTGGCTGACAAACTATTATTATTATATAGACTAATTTATTTTTTTGGCTACATACAGGCTGTCATGTAAAAAAAATTGTGACAAAACATACTTTATTACAGTTATTTTAAATGACAAATTGTGACGGAAGAACTATTATTTTTATATGAATTTTTTTTTTTTTTCTTCGTCACTTACTGTCATATAAGGGACAAAATGTGTTGAATAAGTTATGGTAATAAAAAATTTAGTTTTTACTTTTCAAGATGGTATAAAGAGAAGAAGGGTAAGTAATGAGTAATAATAATAAGAAATAACTATGGGCGATAGATACAGATGAATCTGGATCAAAACAAACAGTCCACTACTAGCTTTCGGCGGTTTTCATGGCTGATTGTACAGCTAATATAGCCTAATAAGCCAGCGGTTTGGCACGAGTAGAGCTTATAGGTTCTAGCTCTTACACCTCCACGCTATTACTATTTAATACTCAGGCTTTTTTTTTTATAAGATCAGACTTAGTTTCAGTATTTAATAGGATTAGATTCGTTGAGATGAAAACATGTATTTATTTTAGAATATATGTCACCATCTGACTGGATTTAGTATATTAAATACACTGAACCTAAACCAAATCCTATTATTTATATATATATATATATATATATATATATAATTTAATTTTAATTTATAATGTCTACTTATGATGATTGATCTTTATTATTAAATTAAAACACTAATCAACTTTTTCTTTTATATTTTAATACAGTGTGAATTCAAATCTCTTACTTTTTTTTTGAGAAGGAAATCTCTTATGAATGTTTTGGATGTTTAAAAAAGGAGGGAGAGTAAGTAGAGGGAGAGAGAATAATGTAATTACTCTGTTTGGAAGTTTTTAAAGAATGAGGGAGAGGGGTTTGGAGGAGTTTAGAGGGGTTTGGACTCCCTCTAGCCCCCCAATTTTAATTCCCCCAAATTGGAGAGATTTGGAGGGGGAGTAGAGTACATAAACTATTGACCAAGTAAATTACCTAATTTACCCTTATTATATTAACAAAATTACACAAGGGGAA
>NW_027069783.1:541784-669856 GCF_002906115.3 Quercus suber | reverse complement strand
TACCTGCGGAAAGGCCCAACTGGGAAGGACCGTACCACATCACCTCAATGGCTGGTATAGGAGTGTATTTTCTAAAAGACTTAGATGAGCATGTAATACCACGCCCTTGGAATGTAAATAACCTGAAGAGGTATTATTATTAATAAAAGTTTCCTTTATCAATATTTCATTTGTTGTATAAAGGTATTGTACTTCTTATTATTCTTTCTTTTATAAGTGCTTAAACAGAACCTTAGTCATGCTTAGGTCCTTAAACCAGATGCTTTGAGAAAATTAACACCCTATGACATCTTTATAAGCGCTTAAACAGAACCTTAGTCATGCCTAGATCCTTGGACTAGATGCTTTGGGGAAATTAACACTCTATGACATCTTTATAAGTGCTTAAACAGAAATTTAGTCATGCCTAGGTTCTTGGACTAGATGCTTTGGGGAAATTAACACTCTATGACATCTTTATAAGTGCTTAAGCAGAATCTTAGTCATGCCTAGGTCCTTGGACCAAATGTTTTGAGAAAATTATCACTCAATGACATCTTTATAAGTGCTTAAACAAAATTTTAGTCATGCCTAGGTCCTCGGACCAGATGCTTTGGGGAAATTAACATTTTATGACATCTTTATAAGTGCTTAAACAGAAATTTAGTCATGCCTAAGTCCTCGGACCAGATGCTTTGGGGAAATTAACACTCTATGACATCTTTATAAGTGCTTAAATAGAACCTTAGTCATGCCTAGGTCCTCGAACCAAATGCTTTAGAGAAATTAATACTCTATGACATCTTTATAAGTGCTTAAACAAAATATTAATCATGCCTAGGTCCTCGGACCAGATGCTTTGGAGAAATTAACACTCTATGACATCTTTATAAGTGCTTAAATAGAACCTTAGTCATGCCTAGGTCCTCGAACCAAATGCTTTAGAGAAATTAATACTCTTTGACATCTTTATAAGTGCTTAAACAAAATATTAATCATGCCTAGGTCCTCGAACTAGATGCTTTGGGAAAATTAACACTCTATGACATCTTTATAAGTCCTTAAACAGAACCTTAATCATGCCTAGGTTCTCGGATCAGATGCCTTGGGGAAATTGACATTCTCTGATATCTATCTGTTTTTCACCAAGTGTCAAAACAGATCTAAGGTCATAACCAACTTCTCGAACTAATTACTTTTAGTAAGTTAAATTTCTTAATTATCTATCCAGGTGTGGGGTAGAATGAAGAATACCCCCCCCCCCCTTTTTACTTTCTACAAAGTATGCATCTATCCACACTAGATTCAGCCCTCACTGTGGGTGGTTGAATTCTTAATACAAATGTGCGTTATAACCCTTTTATTGGTGATACTTGGTCAAACTACTCAAATTAGAAGCAACATGTTATTGTTAGTTTTCATTAAAGATAGGCAGCAACAGTTCAATACCATTTATAGCGGTAATAAGTTTTGAAGCACACAAAAGTAAAGGTACGAGAGATAAAAAGAACAACATTTTTCATTTAACAAAAAAGGGAATACACTGTCTGAGGGCAGAACGCCATTACAAAAAATTATACCAAAAAAAAAAAACTACAAAAGAAATCCTTATATCTAGGATTCTAGGCCTTGGCTTGGGGAGGGTCTTTCTTGTGATCAGCAGCCTTGGAATGGACATCACCAGTTTTAGACTTAACCTCCGCATCCTTGGCCTGGGAGACCACATCCCTGATTATGAGGACGTCATCAGAGGGTTTGGCCTTCGTCTATGACTGAGCCTCCTTACCCACTCCAGCCCCTTTAGAAACTTCAGCATCAAGAAAGGGAGCTTGGGTGGAAGGGAGCTGCTTAGGTGGAGGGTCCGACTTTGAAATTTCTTGAATATCCTCTGGGAAGAAGATATTCTTGGCCTTCCTCAGTTCGGAGTTTGCAGGGACTCCCGCCCGGTCCATCGCTACTCCCCAAGACTTGGTGCAGTAGTCCCTACACATTATAACCACCTTCTCTGCCAGTTTGGTCTCTGTATCGCACACCCCACGCTCATAGGATGCCTTCACCGTGGCCTCAGCGGCTTCCCTAGCCACCCGAGCTGCATCTTTGACTCTCTGTAGCTCAGCCTTGAGGTCTAAAATAGTTTCTTTTTCGGTGGCCAGGTTTATCTCTGTCGCGTAGAGCAATTTGCACTAGTTCTCGGCTTGGAGCTCAACGGTTTTAAGGCCAGCCAAGGCACTCTAGTGCTCCTTGTCGACCTCTTTCAACTTGTTGGTCAGCTCTTTGTGCTCCTCCTTAAAGGTTGCAAGAACCTTCTCAGCATTAGCTCGGGAGTGGGCCTCAGCATTAACTTCATCGTGAACATTCCTGACCCACTCCTCAGCCACAAAAACTTGTTGAGTGATTTGCATGATAATAGCAAAGTGGTCAAATATATATATATATATATGAATAAATGTGCTCCTAAGTGTTTGGCGAAAAAGAGTGTTGACTGACTTACCATTGCAAGGTTCCTCTTCAATGAAATGAAGAGGTCAGGTTGCCTGGTGCACCGAGGCCTTCCATGCCTATGGGGAGAAAAAGAGGTTGCTCTAGAGCCTCGGCGAGGATGGTGGCGTGCCTCCTTTGAGACTCCCAGAGCGTGGCATCCCAAGGAATGGGAGCACTCTCCACCTCTAGCCGAGGGGCCCAGGTGTTTTGCCCTTTACGCACTTTAGATTCATCCCTGCTCTCCATCGATTTGGCCCTTTTGTCCTTAGGGTCCTTAGTTTTCTTCTGCTGCTTGGCACCCTTTTGAGGTGCCACCTCACCTTCCTCTAGGTCCTCTACTGGCCTTTTCTTCCTTAAGTCCGGATTGGCTTTCAGTCCGAGGTTAGTAAGGAGTGGAGGGGGTGGCGATTAGGCCCTTTAAGCCGGATCTCTACTTCAAGTCCATTCCTTCTTCTTCTGAACTAGAATCGACCCGAGCAACGATTAACTTAAGAGGTTGAACTACAGAATATCTGTTGGATTCATGTTCAGAATCCTAGAGCTCTACAGGCCTTTCCGGTGCCCCTTCCTCTTCTTCGAAGTGGAACTGGTCGATCTCGGCATCTAGAGAATGGCAAGACGAGGCTGACTCCTCTCTCAAAGCAGCTACTTGTTGAGGAACACGTTGGAGTGGCAGCTCAACAGGGGGAAGGTCTCTCCGAGCCAAGAACCTAAGCTTAGAGACGTCTATTTGAGTAAGCTTAGGGTTACCTACTCTTAATGCTTGGCCTCCATCCTGAAATATGCGCGACAAAGGCTCGTAATCTAAGATCAGGTAAGCAGCCCGCAGCTGTCCATCTTCGCTTGCAAATATTTCCGACCTCAGCAAGTAGTTGAGCCTAGGAATGTTGACAAGACTAAGTTTCGGAGAGACGTGATCTTTATCTACAAAAACATCCAAAAGGGACATTGTGATTAGGTTAATGAAAACTATTAACCGAGGAGACGAATGGCTTGGAATGAATAGAAGAAAAACTTTGAAAACTAAGGTCCCTGCCAAGGGACCTAATCCTAGGGTACCCCACCTGGTGTTCCCACCCTAACTGGGCAATGAAGACCATCGTGCCGCTCCCCAAATATAACCAGGTAATTGTCCTTCAAGCCCTTATTGGACTTGGGAAGGCAGGATATCAATCTTACCTCTTCGAACTGAGATTTAAGGTAATATCCCCTGGTGAGAGAATGACATTCATACATGTGAGCGATGCCATGCCATGTAAGCCCAAGATTCATCTGGTCGTTTAAGGCATCTACACTCCCTAAGACTCTAAACATGTTGGGAGCGCATTGATGGGGGCATAACCTATGGTTGAGCAGATAATCTCTGGTATCCTACTCAATGGAAGTGTCATTCCTCCCTTTATAAAAGTAATCATTGGAATGACAAATTCACCCACCTCTCTATTGGTAAATATTTGGTCTGGGGGACAATATTGTAAGCCCACTCCCTGTGGGATATGGTATTTGGCCCTAAAACCCTCCATACAGGCTGGAGAGTCTACTAAGTGCTTGAATCTACCCATCTAAGCAAACGTAGATGATGCAAAGGAAGTTTTCTAAAAAAGAAAGAGGGCCGAGAAGGATGGCTGAGAAGAAAATAAATTTGGAGGAGATAGTTACTTACAAAAGCGAGTGTACTAAATCCTAAACTTTTAGGAAAATCTTTTGGTAATTTTTTAAAGAAAAGAGTTAGGAAAGCTTAGGAGTGTAGGGAGTTCAGTGAGTTGGAGCACTTGAAATCTCTGAAGAACTTGAAAATTCGTAAAGTAAAGGGAGAATGATTTCCCTCAAGGCTTTATATAAAGGGTGAAAATGAGTGGGAGTTATCCCACTCAAAATTCCAAGAGAAAGATCAGTTGTTGGATTTGCGCCTCACCATTAGATCTAGGGAACAAAGCGCCGCCTCGAGAAATTAATGACGCCTTTCGGGCTTCGAAGCTTCAGTAGCAATTATGGGACGCACAAAACGGTAATCTCACACGTGTAAACCAGAGAAATAAATTGTCTTGTATCTTAAAATCAAAACCCCACTTTTTCTCCTCGGATGAAAGGGAAAAACCGGAGTTTTAAGGGGCTATTGTAGGGATAAGGGCCCAAAATCATACATTGGGTCTTGGGCTTTGCCCGAGGACGTTGACAAGTCCGAGGAGAGATTGATTGTTATGATGGGTTCCAATTTAGAGTATTATAAATAGAAAATTAATGAGAGGCGATCTGAGGAAGAATTCCTTCTTGGGTATGATAGATATCGCTCAGGTGTGTATTTCAACGATGAAAGTAACCTTCATAGAAACTCCAATGATAGGGACGTGTCTCATGAACATACGAGAATGAAAGGAACCCAAAAATATCTAAGGAAAAACTGCTACCACCGCATTAAATGCACTACAGCTGCTTTTCTAGCCGCATTTATGTGGAGAAGACCCTTGAACAGTATTACCTTTGCTACCACAACTCACAAAAAGTTAGAGAGGGTATCTGATGAGACGAGCACTCAAGTAGGGGCTCAAATGATCCACAAGTGTAGGATCAGAATGGTTCAAGGGGAGATATATAATGTAAGATACCCCCCATGAGGGGGAGATCGAAAAATGAAGGAAGGAACACTGTAGCAATCTAAAACTAGACTTGTAATAAAACTCTAATAGCAATACCTAAGAATCAGTCTCCTCGGATTTTGCTGAGGACGTTTTTCTTTAGTGAACGTCTATTATCTTTCTTTCTTCGTCATCAAAATCTAATGGCTTGATACTTAATTCACTAAAACCCAGTTTTCCAACACATTCTCTACAAATTTATTATTTTAGGTTTTCTGGGCTAAAGTCCATACACCTGTTGGGCTAAGAGTTCAAATCTGGTCCTTACAACATCTATTTGTGTTATTGCTTATTCTTAGATTTGTGTATTATTTCTTTTGTTTTATCTCAAAAGTAAATTGTTGAAATATATCCAACAATCTTAAAGCAGAATTTAATTTACTCTTGTGATTTATGGTGAAAGGAATTCTGTGTTTGTTGAAATGCATTAATCGGCAATTGTTTAGGTTCTATTTGGTAGAGTTGTTAAACAACTCATTTTCAGTTTTTAAACAACATTACACATATTTTTACACACTTTTTTACTCACATGTATTTTAAAAAATTACAAATAATATTACTTAAACTCCACTATCAAACGGCCCTTATATACTGAAAAAACTTGGAAAAAAAAAAAAACTGGGTTTGGAATCTGTGAGTTTATCATTTATCGCAAATATCTATCTTTAAATAGTAAAGTTAATATGTGATATTTGGTAAAATCGGTTTTTGTGTTTAACAACTGAACCTTTTATATACTGATTTGTTAGTATAGACTTTTCATTAGTACAAAAAAAAAGTATAGACTTCTCAAGAACTTGCTTTCTTGCCTAAATTATATTATAACAGGCTAATTTGTCTTCCTTGAATCATTGTGTGGCTGCCGTTTGGTTTCATTCGTTCAATCACAGTACGTATTGTGCCTGCTGTGTCTTAGATATTTTCTAAGAATATGATAAAGCTGATTCCGTGCTTGACAGTGTCGGTGATTTTGATTATATTATATAATATTAGGCTTATTTTGTCTCTTACGGTTTATGGCTGGGTTTTTAGATTCTTTTGTTTATTGTGTTCGCATTGTGCCTGTTTTTGCTAGCTTTACTTTATATTTTGCACAGTAACAATTGAAAGTATATATATTTATAATTATTTCTTAAACTTGGCTAGTAATTCTTAAGATGTTAAATACTGCTTGTGTTTGTGAATGTATCAATAAAGATTATCTTGGTTGGAGATATAGATACTGTGCTGTAAATCTTTGAGGATAATGATATTTGATAAATTTTTGGCATTTAACTGTTTGATTAAGAGATACGATTTTTTGAAACTGTTTCAGATTGTCCTATATGTTGGTATATATAAATGATGACATGTTTTTTTTTTCATTTGGTCTTTGCTTACGAGATATTTCATTGATTATTTGTTAGATGAATTATTTATATTGATATCTAACCTTAAACTTTATAACGATGACCACATTTGGTAATGCTTGTTCAAAAGGATGTTCTTAGCCTTTTTATGTGCAATGGTGTATGGGCTAGATGAATAAAGGAAATTGGGAATTTTGATGAAGGCAAAAAAAATTTTAATCCATTTAAATGCATTCATTTTTGGGCGTGACTGCCATCTTTTAGTTTTGGTTAGCCTTTACTAATTCATCTAGTGATCCTCAATTTGATAATTAAAATAGCGTCATGAAAGCTAGTATTAATAATTTCAAATGTGTGAATATAAGCCCAAGAATGTGACCAATTGCACATTAGTGGGGCTGTAATTATGGAGTTTCACTTTAAGTTAGAGAGTGTACAGTTCACGTCTTGGCCAAATGTGTTATTTATTTATAAAGTTTAAGGCTCAATTGTCTGTATTGATATAAAGGACACATGATTGTTGTAATTGAGCACATATAGCCTTATTTAATTACATACATGTATATATAATTTTTGAGCTTGTGTGAACTTGATTGGATACTAATGTGTTTTATCCCAATATATGTTTTGTAATATTTCTTTGGTTGAAGTATATGTTACATGCCTTAGTTGATATGCTTAAGTTGTCTAATGTTTTGGAATGCACAAGAGTCTGTTATGAATGCTTATTAAGTAAGCAAGGATGAGGCATTAGAGATATTCATTCATTATAAGAATGAAGTTGAGAAATAACTCAATGAATGTAATAAGTTCTTGATTATTGTAGAACTTGTGAGGGAAAGCTATTATTTCCACCAATTATTTGTTCATTGAGATACCTTAATAGAAACCACTAAAAACACTTTGTGAATTATGGAAAGAGTGATCGCCTTTCTATAAATTCTTTAAATGTAGGAGTGTTTGATGAAGGTTGTGGTTCCTATTCCTAAATGATAAAGAACCATTGATTGCGTTTTCATTGGTTATGATCATAACAGTAGTGCATAGTGCTTTCTAATTAATGAATCTATTATTTCTATATGCATGACAATTAATTAGAATATATTTCAAGTGTTAAACTTTCTTAAAGAAGGTTTGAGTCTACGTTTGGTATCTCTCATGATCAAGAGTTGATGGAAGAGAGGTTGAGCCTAAGTGTAATGAAAGGACAAACATCATGGTTGTCTGGTCCAAATTTTCTAATTTATATATTAGAAGATGAACTTAAAGCTTCAAAGAAGCAAAATCCTAAAGTGCCTTCTTGGAAAAGAGATTTTCAATAGTGCAATAAATCTATCTTTGAAATCTATTCATAGTAATTGGTGGATCTACCACCTAAGAGTTTGAGAGTTGATGGAATTATTGACTATTACAAGGAAAGAATTGTTGTAGAAGGCTATAAAGAAAAGGAAGATATGAGTTTTCTTGATACACAATTGTACAGCTCTTGGATATCCAGGCCCATTTGGGCCTTGTGCTCTAGCCCAATAGTATGGCCCATACCAACCCTAGGCCTAAGCCTCAGGCCACCTTAAAGCACATTGGGCCAATGACCTTAATTAGTACGCACTATGCTTAATCATTCGGATCACGCCCAATGAACCCCTTACCGAGTGTTGAGACAGCTGCTCGGGTTTACCTCTTCTCAGCTGCACAGCAGTGCCGTGGGGAACATCGCTGCCGAGAAGTTCTACTTAAGTGGGAACCAGTTCCAATACCATTCTCACTATACCTCACTCCCAGCTAAACACCCACTTAGTGGTAACAACATTGGACCTCCTCTCCCATTAGTCATAAGAATAATCATAATTCCTCCACTAATTTCAAGCTATAAATATGAGAAATTAAGGAAGGAAAAATGTTGTTGAATGGTTCTGGAGGAAGCTTAGAGTTGATACCAATAGAGTCATAAGAATGAAAGGGAAGGAATACAAAAGTTGGAGAGATATTGTTGGGTCTCTAAACTAGAATCACCCAAAGTAGGAAATCCAAAACCCACATTACAAATAAGTTGTGAGCCTAAGAGAAAGTCAGTCCATTAATCTCGTTTTGGGTGCGCACAACAATAAACCAAAGGGGTTTATGGTTCTTGTACAATGAAACAAAGTGTGTAGGCTTGTTAAATCTTTGTATGAATTGAAGCAAGTTTAATATAATGACATGAAAAATTTGACAATAAGATGATGTCAAATGAGTTTAGATTTAATGCGACTAGTGTGTAATGTGAAATATATCACAAGGGGCTATGTCGTTGTTGGATATGCTTATGTAAGTGTTGTAGATGTGCTACAAGAAATGAAAATTTCTAATACATCTAATGGACTTGTCTTGTCTCAATTACATGAGAAATGTGATGACAGTCTAGTGAGAACACCTTATGCAGAGAGCATATGTATTTTTGGGAAGTCAATAAATCTAAACAGACATGCATTGTTGGATACTTGTGCCTCCTATTTGTATATATTGGTAGGGCACAAAGTTATGGTAGGTCTCTACATATTTGTTGGAGACAATACCATAAGGCAATTGCTCTCAAATGGAAGTATTTCCAGATTATAAAACAGATCTGTAATCAATTGTTTATGTGGAGAGCAAATAAACTGCGTGCTCATCGAGGAGAATGGGGTTAAAGCCTATTACCTAAAAGTCTTCGGGATGGCAACCCAACCTAGCTGACTGGAGATCCCAAGATTTAGGTTCAAAGGGACAACTGAATCGTGGAGACTAATTTTTATCACTATGGAGATAACATCTCCCACCCATTCCTATGATGAAATAGTGATGCATGTAAGCAATATTCAGGGTAAACTTTGCTTTTAATGATTCTTATATCTTGGAATTCCAAGTGGGGTATAGCAAGATACTCTTAATAAGAATCACCTATATGAATGTGAAGTGGGCCACTTCCATGAGAGTTTTTTTAAGGCTGAATTTTCTAAAGCACTTTATGAATTTACCAGATTACGTTCAGGGCTGAAATGAACACAACTATAAGAACGAAATATGTTAAAAAAGAGCTGTGTGAATTCTATTGTCTTGGCATACACAAATGGCTAAATAGTTCAAGACATCATGTTCATTGGTTAGCTAGTATATCCGATAGTCTTTCACAAAGGAAAGTTCAAAGCCACAAGCTACTTCTCCTGATACAGTAACTTTTCTTCTACCCTCTCCGTGTCTGCATCATCATTTGTATTGTGATTATCAGTTTCTATTCATGTGGGGGATTGTTGGAAAAATATCATGGAGTGAATAAGAAATTGATGTTTTCTATGTTCACTTGAAGATGTTATTATTGTTATTAAAAGTGGTAAAAATCCTAAGTCTCACATAGGAAAGAAAATAGATAATATATGAGTTTATATGCTCATGAGTTGGACATTGGGTTGGGCTATTAGCATATGTAGATTGGGTCTACTTGTCCTAATAATAATATTTTATTTTTTTAATTTTTGAGTTAGTTAGTCTGTGCACAGTAGTTATTACTGAAACAGAGTCCCTATTCAGTAACGTATAAAATTCATAGTCCCTCATTCATGAAAACAACTTTTTAGAAAACTCTCTCAATAAGAATATTTTGTGCATTCATTTTGTGTCAAAGAGAGAAAAAGAGACATTGAGTAGTTCGCAGAGCACGACCTTGTGTGCTTCATTTTCGTGCTATAGATCATTTTATCCTGGGAGGCAGACGTCCGTGAGTTTCAAAGCATCACAATGATTGTGTGAGGGGCGAAATCTGCTTTAAGGAGATTGTGTCAAACATAAGACTTGATCTGAATCATTCATTCTTCATGTATTTGGTCTGTGAGTTTTTAATTATTTGTAGATTTCTTCTTATATATATTCAATATTTGTTATTGTTTTTGTCTATCACATCTATTTGTGTTATTGTTATTCTTAGATCTATTTATTGTTCCTTTTGCTTTATCTCAAAAGTAAATTGTTGAAATATATCCAACAATACATCTATTAAAAAAAGTGCGAACGTAGGAATGCAATTTTGCAAGCTGGTTACTGGGTTGAGTTCCTGTTGTTGTTCAAGATTTTTTTTTTCTATAAACAAATGTGCATCTAGAGTTTTTTTTTTTTTTAAGCTAGAGAGAGAGAGAGAGAGAGAGAGAAAGAGAGAAGCTTGCCGTGAAGAAGCAACAAAATCAAAGAGAAATCTAGTCAAAAGTGGTGATGAAGCTTGCCATGATGCTAATAATAGGGGAATTTGGGGGTTTTCTGACAAAGACAAGGGCCAATCTAATAGGCACCTGAGTCTGGAGATACTAGACAGTGTTGCGCCGGTGGCAAAATCAGAGAGAGAGAGGTAGAGGAGATTCCAAGGAGAGAGATGCAAAGTGAAAATTGAGAAGTAGAAAGAGAAAAAAAATTAAGTTTATGCAATCTTAGAGTTAGAAAAGAGGGAGAAAGAGGCGGGCGAGGGCTTTTAAAATTTTCAAGGGCAATTTTGACTTTTATTGGAGTTGATCTAATCTAATGTGCTACTTTGTAAGACACGTCAATTTTTTATTGGTTTGGAAACACTAATTCAAATACTGAGTTGGTAATACTTAGAGCATTCGCAACAGTAGAGATAAAAACACCAAAAGTTACTTTATCTATTTTACCTATACACATGCTACAGCAGTTGATCTATTTTAACTTTCAACACAATAAAACAATATAAACATCACAATAAAATAATATATCCATAAAATAATATATCCACTACAATAAAATAATATATCTACTATAATAAACAATAATCACAACCACTGCAACCGCCACCGCTATCGTTGCCGCCACTACCGCCGACTCTTCTATATCACAAAATCCATAATCATCATCAATGAGAAACTACTGTATTCATCCATTAAGAACATTAATCATCATCATCATCACTGCAAACAGAAAATTCCCAATACATTCCTCCATTCAGATGTTATAACCAGCCAAAACAGCAAAAAAATAACACCATTTGCCCAAAACAACTAGCGACAACACCATTTTTCACCACAAAATAATACTAAACCCAGAATAATTAAGCCAAAACAACAAACACCCGGATGAAAAAATTCATTACAAAAGAAAAGAGAGTACTGACCTGAAGTGGATCGGCTAGGATGGCGTGGGTTGAGGCGTGGGCTAGGATGGCGTGGGCTAGGAGGGCGACAGCATGGGCTGGGACAGCAACGGCGTAGGCTAGGAGATGAGAGAGAATTGAGCTTGATGAGAGAATTGAGCTTGAAAATGATGATGAGAGAGAGCACGGTGAGATAGAATAAAAGAAATGAAAAAAAAAAAATAAAGTAAGTTGCATTATTTTAATCGGAGGTTGAATAAAATTTTTTTTTTTTTTTTTAGATGTCTGCTACAGTGCACATCTATAGATAGATAGATGTGCACTATAGCAAATCAGCAAAAAATTATAATTTTGCCTCTATTGCTGCAAGGCTTTTTTGGTATATTGGTGGAGCTAAAATAGCATTATAGCTTTTTAGCTCAATGGAATGTAGCGAGAAGTATGATGCTGAACTTTCTTAAACAACAAACATAAATCAATTTTCCTTCAAAACCATTCAAAAGTTCTAAATAATATGATAAAAATAAATAAATAAATAAACAGAAAACGATTCTTTTTTTCTTTTTTTTTTTTTGAGAAGGAACAGAAAATGATTCTTATATAGAAGCATATCTTTTTCTACTTTTTAAAAAAGTTTTTATATAGAAAAGAGGAAAAATGAGATATTCGAACTATTGACATATACTTCATAAGATATTGATTGTACTAACCCTTGGGGTTAAGAAGTTATTCATTATAAAAAGAAAGACAATGGATAAGCCAAAATAATGCACTGTGAAGGGGTAACAAGTCAAGTACAATACGATTTACACGTCCAAATTGTTTCCATTTAACATAATCGTTATGGACATAATTTGCAAACATGCTACAGAATAGCAAAATGGTACAAGATTTAAATAAAAAAATGACATTTATCTCCGTGATCTGCCCCTTGATTTTGAACCAAAATGGTGAGCCTTGAGCTTCTTTTTGCGCACCATTTCTGAACCACCACCCTCTCGAAATGGCATGCCCATGAGAGCTAAAAGTCTTTGGGCTTCTTGATCGGTTTTAGCTGTGGTTGCAATACAAACATCCATTCCCCTCGGCTTGCCTAGAGCCTCATACCTGATCTCCGGGAATACACTCTGTTCACGAATCCCAATGCTATAATTCCCATGCCCATCAAAGCTGTTTGGGTTTACACCTTGAAAATCCCTTGTTCTAGGAAAAGCCAAGTTAATTAGCCGATCCAGGAATGAGTACATCATCTGTCAAAATCAAATAACATCCACATCACAAGATTCAATTAGTTTGGACCATGGGGAACTTATAAATTACATTTTGGAATCCTGCAGCGCAAAGATGCACCACTTAGTACTTGATGGTAAGTAAATTATGGCAGGCATAATAATTGATATTTTACAAAAATAGAATGATTTGTGACAAGTAATCCCATTACATGTAACACAAACATGTGAACCAGAACACAAGCACATACAGACTATCTTAAAGACAATCAAACAATAACGAACATCAATTTCTAGCAATTAAGTCAAATTGACGAGCATAACCATTGTCTCAGTAAATTTTTCTTCTTTGTATACTTGAGTCAAATTTACTTAGATAATTGATGATTACAGGAGCTTTGATTACAGCATTCATAACATGATCTTACACATCAAAAGAAACAATGAGAAGAAATGAATAACCAGAATTTGAACAAAAATTCCAATAACACAAGTCAACAGTACACTTTTAGCAAGAAACAACCCCCAAAGAAGGCTAAATTATAAATTGCAGTGTCTAAGTTTGGCTTGTTTTCATTTTCAACTTTATAATTTCAATTTTTTCAATTGAGGCCCTCAACTTCCATCCTCCAATGTAGCGCTTTTGTCCACCTCCATCTAATTTGTGGAGTTCACCAAAACAACGCAATTTTGCTAACTCTCAGTTTCCAAAAAAAAAAAAAAACCATTTCCTCTCATTCTGTCTCTTTGCCATAACTTCCTCTCATTCTCTATTTCCATTGCTTCAAGGTAGTGTGGCAATGAAGAGTTGAATCGACAGCTTGGGATTGGAGGCGTGGGTGGCTTCGAACAACAGTGAATATGAACGGCAGCACTTGGTTTGGGTTCTGTCTCTTTGCCATAACTTCCTCTCATTCTCTATTTCCATTGCTTCAAGGTAGTGTGGCAATGAAGAGTTGAATTGACAGCTTGGGATTGGAGGCGTGGGTGGCTTCGAACAACAGTGAATATGAACGGCAGCACTTGGTTTGGGTTTGATTGGGAAACATAGGTGGTTAGTGACGTACAATCTAGCTTGGGCGATGGTGAATTGGTTAGGTAGTAAGCTTGGTCTGGGTTTGGTTAATTCACATTGGAATGCGTCCTTGGCAACAGTGGTGGTGATTAAGGGTTTATTGTGTGGCCGATTGGCTTAGAGAGGCGATGTTGGCATAAGTGCTGGTTGGGTTGTTGAGAACAGCTTGGTGGTTTGATTTATGGGTATGGCCGTATGGGGGTTGAGATTGAGAAGCCCTCAAGCTCCAAATGACTTGTTCCCACACCAAATGACATTGCAAACACCACCACCACCATTCGAACGAATTACAAACATTGAAAATATATATATATATATATATATGACGCCACTATGAAATATTTACTCATGGGCAGAGCGAGATCTTCTATTTTTAATCACGGTAGAGATGAAAATGAAAATAGACCAAACTTAGAGGGTGTAGTTTGTAATTTAGCCGAGAGAGAGAGCCAAAAATTCTATTGTTCCAAGAATCTGTAAATACTTTTCCAAATGCCAAAGGGGAAAAACTTGCTTCTTTTAGCCAAACTATTAGACTATTTAGTATTTACTTCAAAAGTGATAATTTACTATTTACTCATATCAATGGCATCTCATCCCTAAGTTACTACTGCTACTACCAATTACAACCGCGAACACTAGGAAGCACAAATATTTCAAAATAACAGCCTTAAATCTTTAATTCTAGCTATTAAGCATTGCAAGCAATAAAATCCTGAAATTCTTTTTTTGATTAGTAATAACTAATAAATCCATAAATTCTAAATTGGAGGAATCATTAAAACTAACTCTAAAGGGAGCTCAAATAATAAATAAAAAATAAAAAACCGCAATTGAGAGAACAAAACATGCTTACACTTCCCCTGAGTGTGACAGCAATCCCAAGTGGCTGTCCTTCCCTGATCTTGAACGTGGCAATAGCATTTTTCGCCCGTGTCTTTATTGGCCTCTGCCCTGTTATGAGTGCCAGATCATTCATTGCTGCTTCCAAACCCTTCGAGTTCTGTTGAGCATCCCCAATACCGCAATTCACCACAATCTTCTCAATCTTCGGAACCTACATTGCAAATTTGAACAAGAAAAAATACTTTATTCTGAACCCAAAAAGATGAATCATAACCCAAACTTAAAATAAAAAGGCAACCAAAGTACTAATCCCCCCTTTATTTTTCAATGGAAAGTGTACCTTGGCCACCAAGAAAACAAGCAACTCTGACCCCCAAAAAACTGAATATATATATATGCAAATGGATATAGTAATGCTACATACACAACATTTTTCACAACAGTTTATTTTGCAATTTTTTTATGGTTCTTATACGGTCGCTTTTTTAACTACCATTGACAACTACAACTAGGCACTAGCCACCTCAGCAGTTGATAAATATTTTGTGACATTTTCTCATATAACCAAAAGACCATATATTATAGCACAACACTCTTCAGCCCCAAACTCAAACCCCAATAGAAATTCAAACAATGAATTTGATAGAGAAAGTTAATGAAAGAAATGGGTTACCTGGAGGATATTCTGGTAGGAGAACTCTTCCTTGAGCTTGGGAATGATTTTTTCGACGTAAGTGGCCTTGAGACGACTGGGCTTCTCCGCCTCCGACTTCTCCACCAGCACAGCTGCCCCCGCCGCCGCTTTCACCGTCGTCAACACCGCCCCATTTCTAGGGACCGCCCGTACTGACATTGGGGATTTGAAAAGTGGGGATTGGCCGTGAAACGACGACGTCGTGGAGCCGAAGAGGGAAGGACTCGCCATGGTGATACTGATGATGATGTGAGGTTGGGTTTGTTTCACTGCGTCTGTGAGAGAGTCTGTGTTTATTTCTTTTTTGTGCGTTTAGAGGTGGTGAAATGGGGCTTCAATTGGAGTTTATTTACGAGAATGCTCAATGCTTGGTTCCCTGATGTGGGTTTTGTGTAAATATTTTGAAAAGGAAGGTTCTGGTTGTGTTTTTGCCTCAATAGTAGAGGATAAGGCGAGCTTGACTTGATGAATTTATCCACAAGCACTTGCACGTTTTGGTATTCTGCTACAAGTCGTATGTATATATATATATACGACATTGTCGTTGAGAATGGGAACATTTAGATGCTAAGAGCATTCCCCTCAAAGTAACAAAAAAATTTTGCTTCTAGCAACTCAAAAACTTAATCTATTTTAACATCTTAATTTATAATACAACCCATATCAAAAGTTTTTTTTTAATCACTTCATTTAAAATAATATAAACAACTCATTAAAAAAAAAAACAACAACCTTCACAAAAATCGATAGCAATCAGCCATAACCACCTCCACCGCTGCTCCACCATAGTGGCAACCCCAACCGACCCCAAAAAAATAAATAAAAAATAAAACAAAACTATAACCCAACCAACACCTTCCTCTTTCAAATCACAAAACAACCACCATTACAATCACCAAACCCTGCCACCTTCCTCTTCCACCACCATCACAAAATCTCAGCCACCACCAAATCTGATCAGCCACCAAATCTTAGCCATCGCTGTGACCCATGACCCAAACGCATCATTCACCACCACATTACTACTGTGACCCACGATCCAAATCAAAACCCACGGGAAACCGGAGAGAGAGAGAGGAAGAAAGAGAGAGAACTAGTGAGAGGAAGGAAGGAAGAAAGAGAGAGAGAGAGAGAGAGGTTATTTTAATTGAACAAAAGACCAAAGGAATAAAAAATTATTATTTTTTATAAGTTTTGAGCTGCTGTAGACTACCATAGATGGTAGTTTACTGTAGCTCATTTGCCAAAAATTTTAATAACACCATTGTTGGGGTATGTTTTTTGTGGAATGAGTTGCTAAAAATAGTTTTTTTTAGCTTTTAAGAGCTTTAATCACTCTTTGACCAAGTATGAGCACTCACAATGGTGAAGCTAAAATTTTCTAACTTTTAACATCTCAAAAACTCACTTTATTTATTTTAACACATCACTTTATAATACACTAAATATCAATGGTTCTATTTTTTTTAGCACTTCATTTAAATATTCTTTATTTATTTTTTTTAATTCTTTATTTATTCTTCATCTCATTCTCTCTATTCCTCTTTGTCTCTAGCTCTTCTTTAAAGCAATAAAAACCACCACAAACCCACCAATTACACCACCACTGACCACCACCATATCACAACCAGTGACCCAAATCAACCAAAAACCACCACACAAACCATAACTCTGTCTCAACCTAGCCACTCCAAAACCAAATCAATGACCCACCACACCCACAACAACCCATGATATGACCTGCAGACTCAACCACCACAGGCTGATCAATGGCCCACCACCACAACCCTATTCAAATGTTTTGTTGCATGACCACAACCTAATTCAAATCCTCTCTCCCTCAGTACGAAGAATCCTACCATATTTAAAAAGAAAATATCATCCATGGAGGAGTTTAAGTTTTACCTTTTCGACTTAAAGTCGAAGCTTCTGATAACACCAAAAGAAGGACTCCAAACGGCTTAAGCCGCGGCTTCCAAGCTCAAACTCCCTCACGTGACTACAGAAGCACAAACCAAAACCACAAACCATAGTGAGAGAGAGGGCCGAGGAAGAAGATGAGGGTTATAGAAGAGAAAGAGCGAAAATGAGAGACAGAGGGCAAGGGCAAGGGCGGGCGACAAATCTATGTTGGGGAGGAAATAAAAGAGAAAAGGTAGAAAAAGAATGAAAAAATCGATGAGAGAGAGAGAAGATAAGCTATTATTAATATGAAATTGGACTCATGACTAAAATAATAATATTTTATTTATAACTTTAAGCCGTAGTAAATTGCCGTAAATGGTAGTTTACTGTAGCTCAATTGCTAAAAAATTTAGCAGTAACACAATCAACGTAGTGCTTTTCTTGTGGTATGGGTTGTTAAAAATAGTAATTTGATTTTTTAGCACCATCATTGTGAGTGCTCAAAGAACACTTCTATGCTATAAATTTTTAGGTCTATATTTTGATTTTGTAAGACTAAAATTTACTATTAGTATGGATATAAATGAGCCAGAATTAAAAGTTTGAGATTATTAATTTAATTTGTTTTTTAACACAAGTTAAGCTCAAGCCCATCAATGACTAGATTTTTATATGTTCAAACCTTGTTCATTCTTTTTATGAACAAACTCAAATTTGTTTTTGTGTTACTTGTTAACTTATTTTTTTTCATATATAGTAAACACAATAACTAATTGTTTTTACTCATTTAAAAATCTATATAAGTAAAAACTAAACTATATTTTAAAATTATATTATCTTAGTTAATTAGATATAATTATTTTTGTTTATGAACATATAAAAATTAGATTCACCAACCTTGTATTATGAAAAATTATATATTATTTTTCCTACTAAATTGACTATTCAAGAATTTATATTATCAATAAATTATAAATAATGATTTGATATCTTAAAAACTTATTTGCAAACATACAAAATCCAATACCTAGTTTATATAAGTGAAGCTATTCATCAAATGAATGAAACTACTAGATCCAAACATTGTCAAGGTGAACCAACCATCACAAACAATTGTTGAAGGCTACCAGTAAGATATCGAGAAAAGGGGATGGAAAAAATGACAAGAAATAGGACTCACACAATAATATAAAAAGCTCACCACAAAGGGAAAAGTCAATGAGTTATAAAAAAATTTTACCACCCAAAGGAAATTACCAAGGATACAGGGCTAAACACACTCACCATTCAATGGACCACCTAGAGAGATACAAAGTTGTAGACACTTGATTTTGCACCCATAATTTAATCTTGGGAGATGGCTAAAGTGACCATTAATATACCCAAAATTTAGAGTTGTATTACATGCATTAATTCATTCATTGCATATCGCAAAAATGATCTTGAGATTCTAACGATTGCGACGGTATGCCCGATTTCCAAATTGGATCGTCAGATTGAAAGATATCACATGATCAAGTTTTTACACTCCGTATGCATTTTGTTTGGGTAGAATCAACTATGTGTGATTAATTTAAATTAATTCTGATTGGTTAAACAATTAAAATTAATTAAATAATTTTGTGATTGGTTGTTGGTTAGTGTCAAAAATAGGCTTGCTTGCATGAGAATAAAGTGGATAATCAGATAACAAAGAAGTTGTGGATAATCAAGACTTTTTGGAATATTTATCTCTAAGATAATTATCACTTTAAAGACCTGAATATCAAGAAAAATGGATTAATTTTTAAAATACGAATAAAAAACACGTCTAGGTGCAATTTCCAGCTAAAAAATCTTCAAAAATGAAGTCCAAATTGAACCAAAACTCAAATGCGGGCCTGACACCTAGGAAGGCCTCTCAGCACTCTTGGAGTGCTGATTGGCCCAAACACTCGGCCCGGCCCAGGGACCGCTGATTGAGATAGAGCCTATCTTTTTCAACTTTTTAGAGATAAGGACGCATTCCAATTTGTAGTTGATCTGATTCAGATTATTTCTTAAGCATCCTAACATCTATAAATAGAAGAAAAAAAAATCAGAATTAAGGGCACTTCTTTTTTGACTTCTTTGCTTCCCTTACGTTAAAGACGTTCAGGAGGCTTTCGCTTTAAAAACTTCTTTTTTGTAAGTAAAGTATTTTAGCCATCAAAGAGGTGAAAACTTCTTTAATTTCTAAAATATTCTTCTACTACAAAGCACACTCATACAAGAGGTATTTAATTATATTGTTCTGCCTGTTTTTCTTTTCCATTAGTTAATATGTCGTGGTTGTTCATTGCATGAATTTGATTAACATTTTTGA
Source organism: Quercus suber (assembly GCF_002906115.3). Taxonomy (NCBI): domain Eukaryota; kingdom Viridiplantae; phylum Streptophyta; class Magnoliopsida; order Fagales; family Fagaceae; genus Quercus; species Quercus suber. The sequence goes on along the minus strand of NW_027069783.1, from coordinate 650,208 downwards.
TTTTATTATGCCTTGTTTTTATTTCATATTTGCTATTCTTAGATATTTAGTTGAAATTTTCTTTGATGTGTTCTTTAGTTGATTGTCTGTTTTAATTTTTTTCTTTGATTTCAAAATCTACTAATGATCATCAAAACCCTTTTTTTTAAAACACAAAACAGATTTGTATCTTCCTTAGATGCAGATCTAAATTTTTTTTCAAACACAAAACAAATCTGTATCTTCCTTAGATGCAGATCTAAATTTTTTTCAAACACAAAACTGATTTGTGTCTTCCTTAAATACAAATCTGAATTTTTTCAAACACAAAATAGATCTGTATCTTCCTTAGATGTAGATCTGACTTTTTTTTTTTCAAACACAAAACTGATCTATATTTTCCTTAGATATAGATTAGTATTTTTTTGGTCATAAAACTAATTTGATTTTTTTTTTCCTGAAAAGTTTTCTTTTTTATAAAATTGCAGATTTTGAAATTTCAAAGAAGAAATTAAGAGTTAGGTTAAAGTCTTTCCTTTTAATATGTGATGCATGCTTAGTAAGTTTGTCTCATGAATTTGAATCCTCTTTTAAAAGGTTTTTATTTTTTTTATTTACTTTACAAAAATAGATATGATTTTTTTTTTTTTTACAAATCAAATCTTTCTTTTTACCCTTTACAAAAATAGATCTGATTTTTACCAATCAAATCTTTCTTTTTACCATTTACAAAAACAGATTTGATTTTTACCAATCAAATCCCATGTTTTTACCCTTTAATTTTTACAAATCAATTTTTTTTTTTTAATTTTCAAAAATAAATATGATTTTTCTTTTAAAATAGGACATGTTCATAAGACAAATTTGTGTAAATAAACTTTGTCAATTGTTTGTCATTTGTTATAACATATCATTCAACGTCAATACAAAAGGGTATATAATGCTCATTAAAGTCTAAAGACCAAACTTTGTCTGGGTAGAATGAGTGCCAAACACCTTTCTATTTCGTAACCTAGCCCCCGAACTTAGGATTTTGGATAGGTAGACTAGTGTTTTGTCTTTAATTTTGGTAGAATGTAACTAGAACCAAAGCTTTGTATTTATTTTGCATAGATTGTAACTAGGATCAAAGCCTTGTAAGGTTAATCTACCAGATTGTACTTTTTTTATTCAATCAATGACATTTGAAGTATTTGGAATATGTAATTGTATTTATTTATTTCTTACTTTTTTGTATAAAAAATAAGTAGCGACTCTATACCACTTACCGAAAAAAATAGGTATCTTAAAGTACCGAAATCTCTTTTTTGAGAGCACCCAAGTTTTCCCAGTCTGTCACAAAAGTATAACACAAATAATTCTGAATAATAATCACTCTCATAATTTGATTTCTTAGTTCAACGAACTAACTATATATATTGCTTAGAACATTCCTTTAAGCATGGGGGAATTAAATGACCACAAGATTTCTAAGACATAGAAAATAAGAATGTAAATAGATGATCTAGTATTTCCCACAATCAACATATTTCAAGATTGACTAAATTAATGTGTTAGGACCAACCTTAATGAGTGTTGATTATCAGCACAAACTATGGATAGTAAGGCTGGCATAAGCATCCATGTCTAGATCATAAGATTCCTCTATTTGGGCTTTAAGATAACAAGGGTTATTTGGTCAATTGACTCTTTCTTACGCTCTCGTGTCAGACTCCTCTGGTTGGAAAATAGTTCAACTACATTGAATGTTGTTGAAACTCCATAATGGTTTGGCAAAGCAGCCTTAGGTTTGAGTTTGGTGGTACTTGCCTTGATTTATTGCATGCCCAATCATTCATTTCCATTCCTTTATTCTCCACAATATATGTGGAACCAACATGCTACTTACAAATATTTTCTCACTCATGATAAACATTATTGAATGAATTTTGATTTGCAACTTGTTTTATCAAAGTATTGTACATGAAGCCAATGTCACAAACAAATCAGCATACATCCATTGATCCTAGATTTCATTTTCTTTTTAATTCACATGGGACAAAAGCTTCACTTATCTTTTTAGGACAAAGACCATTCATCTCCATTGATGGGCCAAAATCAGTATCAAGTTTATCATTAGGAAATAAATATTTGTCAACCCCAGGAAAATCAACATATGGATTTTGCTTATGACGAGATAATGTTATAACAATGAATCTCTTTTTTGTAACATCAACAACCTTTTTTATTTGAACAAAGAAAGACTCATCATCATCTTCCAAAACTTTTTTTGCAAAATTCACAATCTTCATCAGGATACTTATTATAGATTGGTGGAGAATTCCAATCCATGATAACGTCTTCTTGAGAGCATTTTTCACCACATTCAAAAACGTTTTGAATACAACAATATATCAACCTCACAATAGTAGATAAATAAAGTATTTTGGAACAACAAAGATATCTTGGATAAATGCATAAGAAATACTTGCTCTGATTCCAATTTGATACCCAAAAAAGGGGTGGAAGAAACGACAAGGAATAGGACTCAAACTCTAACATAACAAGCTCACCATCCACGGAAAAACCAACGGGATATAGAAAATACACCACCCAAGGAAAATTACCAAGGATACAGGGCTTAACACACTTAGTCAATGGACTACCCAAAGAGATACAGAGTATAATACAAATAATTCTGAATAATAATCACTCTCATAATCTGATTTATCGTTCTAGCCAACTAGCTATATATAATGCTTAGAACATCCCTCTATGCATGGGGAATTAAATAACTACAAGATTTCCAAAACATAGAAAATAAAAATGCAAATAAATGATCTAGTATTTCCCACAATTGACATACTTCAAGATTGACTAATTAAATGCATTAAGGCCAACAATATTGACTAAATAAATGTTGTAGGACCAACCTTCATGAACTTTGACTAGCAACATAAACTATGGATACTAAGGTTGGTATGAACCTTCGTGTCCTAATCATAAGATTTCTCTATTTGGGCTTGTAAGACAACAATAGTTGTTAGGTTTGTTAACTCTTTGTTGGACACTCTGGTGTCATAGTACAATTTTCAATGGGTTTTCAAGAAAACCAATGTCGATTGGTTCAAAGCTTGGTCTAGGCTTTTAGATTTCAACAAATAAATGAAGTAGCTCATCAAATATATAGAAAAAATTTACAAAATGACATTGTTTTGATATATGCTTGCTTGTACGATGCCATTCGAACCCTTAGGGTTTCTCACTTCTCTCTCAAACTCTCATTTTCTATTTTTTTTTTTTTTTTGGTTGCAAAAATACAAATTACCCCATTTGAGTTTGATCAACTGTCATTTTGGTCTTGAAAGTTCATATTTGTTATCATTGTTAGTTATTCTGTCCATAACTCCTATTAACTTCTTACACCTCAACTCTACCATTTGATGCCACCATCTTTCATTGTGTATCTCTCTTTTTGGTCGGCCTCTCTTTGTCTCTCGATCTTTCTCTCAGAATGTTAGGGGGTTTTTTAGTCATTTGGCCCAATAAAGGACTAAACCCAAAGCCTCAAAGATTTACAGATTATTTTGATATTTTTTGTATTGTGTGTATGTATTTTCTGTTAATAGGGTTCAATATTTGGTTTTAATTATGGGTTTGATGGAGCTTGTGATTTTGATTGTTGTTTTTAATTAATTTTTTTGACCATACAAAGGGATTTTGGCTGTTAATTTTAATATTTAGGTTGGGTATTGTACATAACACCACTAAGGCGTGGGAGAACGCATGAGTGGGTGAATCTGGACCTTACACGTGGAGTAGCTGTGAGGGAAGGGAGAGTAGGTGTTGGCTAAGAGATTTTTTCTTGGTCAGTGACAAAGGCGTGACTACCTTGAGAAGGAAGTAAGATTTACATCTGACATAGTACTTAAGTACTCACCAAAAGGGAGATAGTGACCTTTTAAGGTCTGAGACTATGAAGACACCCCTTATTGATTGAGTGCATCATGAGTCACCTTGGGGAACACGTGTACCAATCACAATACTCCTAAAGTCCCTCTCAATGTCCGAGACTTGACTCCCATGTAGTAACAACGCTACCCACCCACGGGTCCCAGTGCCACGTTGGCGCAGCTCTTATTCCTTAGTCAACATATAATATTACAGCTATAAAAAGATTTTAAAAGATAGAATATTATGACTTAACACCTGTCCTTGTACTCAACCATGTTCCTTTGAGTATAAAAAGAAAATGTAGCTAAACTTCTAGGGCAAGAACCTAACCAGATATTTTGGGAGATAAAAGTGGAGAGTTGGTAGAGAAGAAAGGCAACTTTATACTAAACTATTATCTTGATACATAATACGAGCTAAGCTGAGTAAGAATTTTACGTTCTTACTCAAACCATGGTTTTTTATCCCTTCTCTAGGGTTTTCCATGTACATCATGTATTATTTTGATGATCATCTTTTTTTTCTTGTCTAAATGTGCGTCTTTTTTATGTCCTACCATCACTTTCTCTATTTTCTTATTCTGAGTGTTGAGCATCATGTCAAAGCTAGCATCTATTCGAGCTTTCTCATGCAAATGTATTGTAAGACAACTTGTTTCACTTCCTTAAACAAGCTCAAATCTAACTTGATGTACAAGTATTAACTTGATTTTGGGTTTGATTTTGACTTGTACTTGTACAATTACTTAAAAGGGAAGTTTAGTTTTGGGTTTGATGGAGGTTGTGACCTTGTGTATAATCAATATCAATATATATATGAAAGCAGAGATCTTACGTGAGAGAGCACCAGGTTCTGCCAAGTGGCACATTCTTGGCAATAAGAATTGAAATATTTTCAAGTGCGACATCAAAGATAAGATCAAATTAAATATTAAAATTTTGTTTCATTTGGTTCAATGTTTCAAGAAATTTCTAATTAAAAAGTAAATATTCTTTGTATACTTTGGTTCAATGTTTCAAGACTTTTTCTCTCTCACACATATACACAAAATTCTTTGCATTTCAATTCATCATTTTCACCTTTTGTACTTCTACTCCTTTATATATACCTCCACATAGCCCTTCATGCCATCCCATGTCAAATACAATAGTCCAAAAATGATTTCATTTATCTTCAATCTTTTGACGACACCTAGATCTAACATCGTTGTCCCATCTAATCCTAACCCGTACTAGTTGGCTACAACCAAGGAATGGGGGTTTGCATTTTATATTGAGTGACAACAACGACAATTACGATTTTGATGTTAAGGTCAAATATTTTAGATTTGTAGGTTTTGTAAAGGATGTGATTGGTTTGGGTTTTTGAGATGTGTATTTTATTTTAGAATTAAGAAGAAAGAGAAAAACACATTTTATATTAAATTTTATTCTACAATATTTCTCCAAAATTATTTTTTTTATTTCTCTTTACTTGAATTGAATAACTATAATGAATATGTGAGAAATCTATAATTGTTTCTGCTTATGTTAAACACATTATTAACAAAATTTTATAACATTACTACTGAAGAGGAAAAAAATCATCCTCGTCCATCATATAGCAAAAGAGGAAAATTTTAGCATCGTCCTTCAAGCTAGCATCATCCATGTGATGAACGACTACAGTATACATTAAATGAGTTCTCTATAAATGATATGAGTAATAGTTAACACGCTAGATAGGCAAAAGCGTAACCAACAGACCAATGGACAAAAGACCATTGAAGTTTATAACAACTCCGCAATCATTATTGATGAGTGTTAATTTATTAAGATCGTCCATTGAGATTCAATAAAAGGTGTAACGTACAGACATCAATGACTGACGAAGCCATAAAAGACATTCAATGTCCAAAGCATCTAAGGAGTAACGTATGGGCACCAACGGATGAATAGCCGTTGGCAGACAATAAAAGCCATCCATTAATATCAACGGCTCCATATCTCATGAGTGCAAATATTCATTCAGACAATGAAGATAAGGGCTATAGAAACCCATACAAACCAAGGGCAAGGAGGTACACAACTCTCATCCCAAGAACTATTCCCAAGTTGAATTCTTTTGAAATATAATTCAATTGAATCTCATTCTAACTTAATCATTGGAGGCTGTTTGGCAAACACCACACTGATGTGTCCATATTTCTCTATTTCATATCTTATTGCAGGTTCGTCTCTAGTTGAATCCAACACCTTCGTTCATCTGTATTGACAAGGAGTTAAAATAATGATTTTCTGCATGAAAAGCTATAAAGCCAGAGAAGAACAGCACCAAAAGGTTCGTCTCTGGATGAAGTCAATGCCTTCGTCCATTTGTATCGACGAGGAGTTCAACTGAAGATTTTTTTAGCATCATCAGCTACATTATTCGTGCATTGTATAGGCAACTTACTAGTATGTGTATAAATTAGCTCACTTTCATTTTGTAATGTTTACTAGTGTTGGCAACACGTGCAAGGCACGTGCTACCACCTAAGTAAAAAAATTAAGATAAAATTTATATTTGAAGAAGTATTAAGCTATATACATGAAAAATGTATGTGATACAAAATTAATCTCATTAGTATAAGAATTTTAATCACATACAAAGTTAGGGTAGCTATTTAACATATAAATATCTATTTTACTATAAGTTTCTTAGTACTTATTTGTTAAAGGCAATATCTACTCAATAAAAGCTTCAACGAATGATAATGAATATCATCATTTTTCAACAATAAGCAACTAAGTTTTGCTAAGACATTATCACAATATTTAAATTTTCGTAATGAATGATGTCATGTACTACAATCGAAACTCTTTATCAAATATCTTTAACCATACACAATGAAAATTTTGTCATTTATAATTTTATACTTTCTTCTTTATCATTCTACATGAGTATACTTTCTTCTTTATCATTTTACATGAGTCTAGGTCCAATGTTTAGTTTGCTTAGTTTTTAAATGAACACCCATTCTAGGCAAGAAAAGAAAAAGAAAAAAAGGAAAACCAAAGGCACGTGTCATTGAATATTCAATTAGATAAATTATATATTTTGAAGATTCAAACCTATAAAATCAATATTCTCTAGGTAATAAATAAAACATCTTATATCACAATTCTAACTTTCTAAACATTACTACTATCTTAAACTCAAAACACGTTAAGAAATTTTTTAGGATGTTAAAATTTGGTGGGAGTGAGTATTTTAGACATTATACAATGAAATATTTAAGAATCATAAGCTTTCATTAGGATTTAATTGAGAGAATAATAATATGACATATTTGCGCTTTTCTAAAACATTAAAGGGAAAATTGCTTGATTTTAAAGTTCAAGGAGGAATTGTGAACTACCCTAAACATAAAGGATGAAAAGTGATTTTATCCTAAGTTTTTTTAATTTTTTTAGTGTAAAATTATGTGTTTTTATTTAAAATGGTGTGAAAAGATAAAAATACAATTAAAAAAAAAAAGCGTAAAATCCATTTTTGTCCCTACATTTTCACGCGATTCCCACTTTAGTCCTTAACTTTTTTTTTTTCACCACTTTTAGTCCCTATCCTGGAAAACGCATCTCGTTTTTGTCCCTACTATTACATCAGAGACGGAAATTGCATAGCTGGCAAATAGAAGTTGACGTGGCCATTAAAATAATAAAAAAAAAAATTTATTTTGGCATTAAAAATGCCACGTTAGCATCTAAATTAAAAAAATTAATTCATTAATTTTAACTAAATTAAAAAAATTAAAAATCGAATTAGTGAAAACCAGCAATGAGATCTAAGAACAATAAGAACAACCCAGATCTAAGAACAACAAGAACACATTTTCAACTAATAATCTCAATCTGAATTAGTGAAAACTAGCAACGAGAATACAAAAAATCATAAATCTCAATCTGAATCACCAAAATGCATACAGAAACACTGTCAATATTTTCAAAAACAAAACAGAACACTTTACAAAAGAGAAAAAAATTCAAAATTAAAAACACAAACGAATCTCAAATTTGATCGCTAAAACAAAACACTTTCAATATTTTTCAAAACACAGAGAACAGTTTCACTTACTGAGAATAAACAATGCGAATGAAACAGTTTATTAAAAAAAAAAAAAAACTCAAGCTTAAGTGAGAGTGAGTTTGAGTCTGAGAGAGTCACCAGTAGCTTCTTCACGAGGGAGACGTTGTCGGAGTGTACGGCGAGGAACAAGGCAGTGACATCAGTCTTGAACTCATTGTACTCGACTCAGACCTGACTCGCCAATTCATCACACGATATCACCTCGATCTTCCTACTCTTCAAGCACACGGCGTCGACGAAGTTAACGTCGACAAACGGATCGGCGATGAGCTCCAACACCGACTTCAGATTGCCGGAGAGCGAAGATTCTAGAAGGTGTTGCGAGACTTCGGCGATGGGTTCGTTGTTGTTGTGGGTTTCGGACTAGCTTGAGGGGGTTTGCTGGGTTTGCTTAAGATGGGTTTTTCTAAGTTTGAGATTTTTTTGTTTGGATTGGATGTGTTGCATTTTTGGATTGATTTGGTACTCGAGGGTATAGGATTTGATGATTTTGCTAGGTTTGATAAAATGATGATTTTGAGATTTTTAATTTTTGGATTTTAATTTCTGGGTTTATGTTCTTGTTGTTCTTGTTCAAGACACACTTAGATCTCAATTCATGTGATTTTTGGTTTTTAATATAGTTAAAATTAATAAATTAATTTTTTTAATTTAGATGCTGACGTGACATTTTTTAATGCCAAAATAAAATTTATTATTATTACGTCAGCTTCTGTTTGCCAGCTTTGCAATTTTCGTCTTTAATGTAACGGTAGAGACAAAAACGAGATGCATTTTCCAGAATAAGGACTAAAAGCGGTGAAAAAAAAGTTAAGGACCAAAGTGGGAATCGCGTAAAAATGTAGGGACGAAAATGAGTTTTACGCCTAAAAAACAAATACAAAAACTCAACCCAAGAAAATTGTATGTGAAACAGTAAATTTTGGCTCAACAAAGTTGACTAAACCAAAATATCATTTCTAGAAACACAAAAGAATGGCACAACAATTTCATAATACCTTTATAATTTTGTTATATATATTTTTTTTATTGGAAAAGAATTGATAGGTTAGCAGTTGTGAAAATAATATGACAACAACAAGATTTCTTAACATTTTCACCAGAGAAATGCTATATCCATAACATTTTCATAACAAATCATAATTATTAGGTTGTTACGGGTTGTTATTGGTGGACAAAAAAGTAATTTCATTGGTAATTTTAAATTAGAACCAATAACAATTTACCACCTATGATTTGTTATGAAAGTGTTGTGAAAAATGTTGTGGATGTATCATATCTTTTTTCATAATACCTTTATTTTTAGTTACAGTTGGTTCTAGCATGATATTGTGACCTATATGGAAATAACACCTCAATAATTGTGAAAATATTGTGACAATTTATTGTATTACTAACTTATTGTATATAAACAGAGTAACTAATAGTTCTTATGTCTATAAAAAAAAAAAAAAAAAAAACAACAAAAAAATTCACGATATTTTTACAATACCTTTATTTTTAGCTATGGTTCTGGTCTGATATTTTATTATTTTACTTTAGAGTAATATTACATCAAAATATTTTCATAATAAATCCTAAGTGGTAAATTGATACTGATTTTAAATTTGGCTAACCACTTTTAACTGTGTATTAAAAAAAAAAAAAAAGCCAATTGAAGAAAATTGTGCCTAAAAAAATGAATTTTGGCTCACTAAATTTGACTAAACAAAAAAGAAGCCTAGGAATACAACAAAATGTAACAACATTTTCGCAATGTTTTTTATTTCCAACTGTGGTAGGTCTCAGTTTGATATTATTATTTTATTTTTTATGTTTACAATATTTTTACAGCAAATCTTTAGTGAAAAATTATTATTGGTTTTAAAATTATGCATTAAAAAAAAACAAAAACAAAAAGACAACAGAAGAAAATTGTGTGTGAAACTGTGATATTTGGCTCACCCAATTTGACTATACTAAAAAAGAAGTCTAAGAATACATCAAAATATGACAATATTTTCACAATACCTTCATTTTTAGGATCCAAATAGATATATATATATTTTTATTTGAAAGAAATACTACATTCATAACATTTTTAAAACAAATTCTAAATGACAAGTTGTTATTGGTTTTAAATTGAGCCTATTACTGATATCACTTTTTTATCTATCAAAAATCCTTGCCACATAAAATTTGTTATGAAATTATTGTGAAAATGTTGAGGAAATAACATTACTCCTTAAACTTTAAAATTGAGCAATTTTTCTCTTAAAATAGCAAATATGCCATATTGTTATTCTCTCAGTTGAACCCAAATGAAATCTTATGATTCTTAAAATATTTATTTTGCAATGTCTAAAATACTCCCACTAAATTTTAACATCCAAAAAATTTTCTTCACATATTTGAGTTTTAGATGGTATTAATTCTCAGTTTCTTTTTTTATATTTTATTTTGACATTTAAAAGATTGACAACTCAATAATTATGAAAATATTGTAAGAATGTGTTATGTTAGTGTAATTGTGTATGCATATATAAATATTTAAAAGAAAAGACAAAAAAAGCACAAGCAAAATCGGTTTATTGTAGAAAGAAGAAGAAGAGGCCAATAAATGGTGTAGATTGTCAAATAATTGTAAAAATATTGTAAAAAATTTGTTAAGTCGATGTAACTGTATATGCACATATAAATAACAAATATTTAAAAGAAAAGACAAAAAAGCACAAACAAAACCGGTGAAGGAAAAAAAAAAAAAAAAAAAAAANAAAAAAAAAGTTCAATTGATGATGTTACCAAAAAAAAAAAAGGAAAAAAGAAAAAGAAAAAGGGCTAGTACAAGATGAGTTGAATAAACCAAAGAGGATTGTGAGTTGAATAAACCAAACACTGTAACTATAAGGATTGGCTCTTTTTTTATATACTAGTGTGGGTTGCACGTGCAAGGCACGTGCTGCTCCTTCATTGAGAAAATTAATATAGTTTTTTTTTTTTTTGAAGAAGTATGAAATCATGTACTTAAATTTAAAATAACTATTTGAATATCTATTTACTATGACAATTTCTTAGGACCTATTTACTAAATGTAATATCTACTTATCAAAAATGTTACAAAGAATGATAATGAATATCATCATCTTTTCACAATATTTAAATTTTCGCAACGAATGAAGATATGTGCTACAATTTTTTTGAAGATTTTCATCAAATTAAATACTTGTAATCATTTACAATGAAGATTTTGTTATTCATACTTTATTCTTTATCATTTTATTTTATGAGTTTAACTACGATGTTTAGTTTACTTATTGTTAATGAACACCCTTTTAAGTAGGAAAAGAAATTAAAAAAAGAACAAAATAACAAAAGACATCTGTCATTAAAGTTTCTATCAGATAAAATTATAAGTCTAAAAGATTTAAACCTAATAAATTAGTGTTCTCTAGTTAACAAATAAAACACTATATATCATCATTCTAACTTTCTAAGCATGACTACCAGTCTACCACATAATATTCAAAATACATGAAAAAAATTTTTGGGACATTAAAATTTAGTAGCAGTATTTTACATACTGCACAATGGAATATTTTAGGAATTATAAGATTTCTTTAGAGTTTAATTAAGAGAGTAACAATAGGAGTATAAGAAGGAAAAAAAAAAAAAAAAAAAAAAAGCCTAATGAACAGTGTGGGTTGAACAAACCAAATGCACTGTACAAAATAATTGTTTGCGCATTTGCGTAGAGATTTAATAAAATGCTATTTACGTATGAGTTTGATGTTACAAATATTCGTTGATTTTTTTGTTTTTGTTTGAATTTAACTTGATTTGACTCATGCTTTGATGTTACAAAAATCAATGTATGCATTTGTCGGTGCTAATTTTGTCTTGTTTAATAAACTATATAAGTCTATTTAAGATCCGTTTATTTTGTTAAAACTAAATTTTTTTTACTAAAGTACTATAGATAAAGTAAAAATTAATTGAAATAGTATAATGAGACTCATAAATAGTACCAAAAAATGTAATGAGTTGGCAAAATTAATTATGCCGAACAGACACTATATTTATGAATTAATGCATACGTGCTTAAAGAGAAAAGCTGATCGACTCATCAAACCAAAATTATAAATCACACCAAGTAGAGTTTATCACCCCCCTTGTATTGGTGCAATGCAGCGTAGTCATGCTTAAAGAAAAAGTGACGTAGTCGGTGTAATGAAAAAACCTCCCTCCAAATTAGCCACAGCAAACTGCGTACACCCGTATATAAAACTAAAAGTATATTTATGGATGTAATAAACATATAATATTACATACTTCAATACATATGTAAGTGACTGCTGAGGTTTCATCACATCTCAAGTTTGAGGTTCTTATAAAGACTGTAATTGCAATTTTTAGTAAGTCCTAAAAACCAATAGAGCCTGGGGTGTGTGTGAGTTTGAGGTCTTTTAACTCCACTTCGAGCTTATGGTACTCATGTGCTTACCCAAATGTACTGTGTGGTGTGGGACAATAACTGCCACACGTGAGTCTTTTTTTTTTTTTTCGCAAAAAAAATAAAAAAAAGCTGAGCCTTATGATTAAAAAAAATTTGGGCCTTATACTCGCAAGTTTGTTTATGAACACATTATTTTATTTTATTTTAATTCGTTTAATATTTGAGTTTATATTAAAATTGAATTTTATTCATTTGTTAAATAAATGAATATAAATATTATATTTCTCGAATTTGAGCTTGACTTGTTCATAAACAACTGTACTTTTTTTTTGGGAGAAGAAACAGTTATGTTAGTTGAACAAGAGCATGCTGTCAAGAGGCTTGTTCAAATTTTCTCTCTTCTAACTATCATAAATTATTGACCAAAAGATAAAACTCTTCATCTAAATTTTATCATAATTTATTTTAGTCCTCTAATTTTACTTTCATTCATTTTAATCACTTAAATTTTAAATTTATTCAATTAGGGAATTTTTGTTAACATCCATCAAAATATATATATTTTAAAATTCTAAAAAATATTTTTCAATTATTAATTAGATTTTTTAATTTAAAATTTTGTTTTAAAAAAAATTAGACAATTAATAGGAGAATTTAACAAAAGTTGATGGAGTGTATAAACTTAAAATTTAGAGAATTAGAATGAATAAAAGCAAAATTAAAGGACTAAAATGAATTTTTGTGAAATATAAAAGGTACGTTTTTCATTTCAACCTAAAATAGTTTACTAAAAAAATATAAAAACAATCGAAATATAAAAAAAAAAAAATGTAAAAAGAAAAAGGAGCGTGCTCTTCACGAACAAAACAAGCGACTGCGTTTTCTTTTTCTTCATTGCGCAATTAGTATTATTTTTTTGTCTGAGCGATTTGAAGTATTTTTTTTTTTCTGCAACAGGGTGAAGAATTGAAACTCTCTGCCACTCTCTCTCTCTCTCTCTAATATCTCTGTCCATCTTTTCCCTCACTCTGAAACTCTCTCATCGGTCGCTCCCAACAGAAAGAGATTCAAAAAAAAAAAAAACTCACAGATGAAAGCCCTAATTTTCACTTTTCACAACACGTTACTGTAATTTTCTCTCTCTCCTTCTGCTTTGTGATCCAGGTACACCAAAACCCTTATCTCGATGCTTATAGCTTAAACCGAAACCCTAGAATTCGACCCGCTCTACGATAATCCGGAGCTAATCTGATCGAATTTCGATAATATTTTCGATAATTTATTCTTGGTTCGTTTCCTTTATTATGCAAAGATTCAGCTCCTGATTTGTGAAAAATAAGAGTGATTTTCTGTGTATATGTCTGTGTTTTAAGCTTGAATTTCTTGGATTAGGGCTGTGGAAGATCGATGGGAATAGCGTAAATTTAGAAAGAGGGAGTTCAGGTGGGTTTTTTTTTTAAATCTTTGGGTTCGTTTAGGTTTTCTGAGTAGATTGAGCTAGATCGTAGAAAAGAGAAAAAAGGAAAAGAAAATCAATCTCTTCGAGCTAGCAGTTTGGATTTCACTCTGATTTTTAATTAGTTAAGGCTTGGAAATGCCATAACAAGGTGATAGATGAGCAGGGATTAGCAATTTGCTTGCATTAATTTAAAGGGTTTTACCTGTGTTCGTGCCATATTGAATTAGGAATTGGATAAGCATTGGATGGAGGTGGTTATTGAAATTTTGTGGAGGTGGGAGTGCTTTTAGTGATTCATATGGTGATTATGATATCTGGGTATTGCTTATTGGGCAAGGGATTGTAGTAGAGTTGGTGAATTTTTCTGTGGTTGACAACGCGCACTGCTTAGCCTTTGTTAGAATATTCAAAAATTGTTTGTACCAAACTTTGCAGAAATGAGCTTGGAGATTGAAGAACAAAGTTCTATGGATCAGCCAGTCGAAATGAATCACGAATCACAAAAGTAATGAATTTATTCTGCGATATCTAGTTTTAAATGGTGGAATTTTCCTTTATTGAATATTTCATTTGTTTTTTTTTTAATTTTTAATTTTTAGTGAGCTTTGACAAATTATATTTGTTTTAATACATGTAGGAAGATGAAAACATATACAAGGGAGTTTTTAATTTCATTAAGTGAATTGGATGTTTGCAAAAAGTTGCCTAGTGCGTTTGACCAATCAATTCTAAGGTAAGATGCCTATTTTATATGGGCAAATAAAAATCCATGTCTTCATAGTCCAAATTTGTAAATTATGAAGATAAAATGTCATGTTTAGTTTGCTTAGCAGTGCCTGGTATTGCTGCTGGTTTAATTATGCACCATGTTATGCGTTGTTGTTAATATGTTTATACTTTTGTAAAAAAAAATTAGTGAATTTGAGGATTCTTCCCAAGATCGGCAAAGAATTTCTGGCAACCTGTCAGCCAATAGTTTCAGGCGTAATGAATATGGTTCATCGCCACCTACCAGAGGGGATTTGAATAGTAATTCTCGTGGTGTCCATGGAAGATGGGAAAGTCGTTCGTCTACACGGAGTGATAAAGATAGTGACTTGCAATCTGATTGGGACCCGTCAGGTGAGATTTTAGATTAATTTATGCTTATGTAGATATTTTGATTTTTAATTGTTATGTACCAACATGGACCTGCTTGTATATTTTTGCTCTTATGTATATGTGTGTGTATTAAGATATTTTTTGCACAAGTGATTTTTATTTCTTGGTTATAGATTGTAGTAGCCATCCTTGATAACATTCCGTATATGGTTCTTACCAATAGTTAGTAGGCTTTAACCTGCAAAACTACATGTGGGAGAAGTGGCTGATGAGTCCATCATGCTTGTATGTTTACTAGCCAATAAGATATTGGTGCTTTTAAAAGTATTTTAGCCAGTGAGCTGTAGCTCAAATGGTATTTCATCTTCTCATTAGAATGCGATGGACAGTTAGATCGTGGGTTCAAGACTAGTGTACATTTGTAAGTCTCCAATAAAAAAAAGGGTGCTTTATAACCATGGTTTAAGTTGTACATTTTGTCTGGGTGAGTCGGTGAAAATCTCCTCTAACATTTTAGTGAAAAGGATAGGTTTGGAACCATATTTAGCTTCCTTCCTTATGTACTAAACTACCAATTAACATGTTAAATACAGTGTGGCAAAAGGCTTGCCACGTTTGTAAAGGTAACAATACAATGACATTAAGCAAGCCGTAGTCCCAAATTTTTTGGGGCCCGCCCTTAGGACCTCAACAGATTAATCAAGGCGGCCACATGTACTTCTGCCATGCTATTATATCCAAAGTCACTCTCTATTACTTCTTTGATTGACATGTCCTTTTTTTACTAGTACTAATGTTATTATTATTATTATCTTACCTTTTCTCTCCCCCTCAAGTTGAATCAACTCAAGAATAATTGACATGTATTCTTTGCTCTCATTTGAACATGACCAAACAATCTCAAGCGATGCTCCCTCATCTTCCATCAATGGGGATATCATTATTTTTAAGCGAATTTCCTCATTTTAACTCATATCTTTTTGTTCATTTTCACTTACCCATCTTAAGATTTTCATTTCATCTACATTCATTTTATGAATATGTTTCTTATTAACTCCACATTAAGTACCATAGAGCATAGTTAGTCTTAGAGGAGTCTTATAAAATTTTTCCTTTAACTTAATGAGATGGGTTCAAGTTACACCTGGTGTAACTCTATAAGAGTTGCACATTTTTTAAACCATTGATTTCCATGAGATCTAATTGTTAAAAAAACACTAGTGTCATGTCATTAAGGCATTAAATTCTCTTTCTAAAATAAACAGAAAGTCATTAAACTCTCCTCTCTCTCTCTCTCTCTCTCTCATCTGCCTAGACCTGCATTAACTCCACCAATGGACGCACATAACTCAGTCTCAAATAGAAGCTCTTCCTCCCATAACCCAAAATAAAAAAGGTGTTCCAAGGTTCCATATATACATTGTAATGGTGTTCCTGTGAGAACTAGATAACACTTTAACCTTTTCAGCCTAAAATCCTAAACACCCGTACCTAATTCCTTGTTTCTTAAATTTACTCTAATTTTCCTATAAAGTGGCGTTTATTGAAGACCCAAAAGAGCATGTAAAAGAACAGTCAATTTCTTAAAGGCCAGTCTGGAAATATGAAGGAATTTAGACGAACAAGATGGTCCACAATGGTTATAACCAACATGATGAAGAGGCTAATTACGTTCTAATTGATTACATGTACAATGATTATTCAGAATCATTTGGCAAATATTTGAAGGCCATTTGTTTATTTGGCAAACCACCTGATGGATTACAAGATTGAAAAAGGTTAGGAAAAGTAGAGTAAATTTAAGAAATTAAAAAAGGCAATTCAATGGCTTTTTATTCTTTTTTATTTATTTGGGTTATGGGAGGAGCTTCTATTTGGGACTGAGTCATGTGTGGCCGGGGTCCAAGCAGATGAGAGAGAAAGAAAAGACAACGGTGGAGGGTGAGAATTTAATGACTTTTTGTTTATTTTTAGAAAAAAATTTAATGACTTAATGACGTGACGCTAGTCTTTCTTTAACCATTAGATCTAATGAAAATCAATGGTTTAAAAAAGTTGTAACTCCATAACTTGAACCCATCTCTAACTTAATAGGTATATTACAATTACACAATACTCTTGATGCACTTCTCCACTTCATCCACCATTCTCTTATCCTACTATTCACATCCTCTTCAATCTCTCTATCTTTATGAATTATTGATTCAAGATATTGAAAGCTCTTGCTCTTTAGTACCTCTTAACCATTGAGTCTTACTACCCCTTCATCTATGTTTTTACTTTTACCAAAATTACATTTCATGTGCTCTGTTTTAGTCCAACTTCATTGGAAGCCTTTTGATTCTAGAGCGTTTCGCCAAATTTCTAACTCGGTACTAATTCAATTTCTAGTTTCATCCACGATAACTATATTAGTAAACGGCATGCACCAAGAGACTTCTTCTTGAATTGATTTAGTGAGCTCACCCATTACTAGTGCAAAGAGATATAGACATAATGCTAATCCTTAATGCAAACCTATAGTGATAGGAAACTCATTTGTGATGCTTTCATTTGTTCTCACACTAGTTATAGCTTCGTTAACATATCCTTAATCAACTTAATATATTTTAGAGAATCTCTTTTCCAACCACCACATAAGCTCTGTAGTGACCTTATCATATGCTTTCTCTAAGTCAATACACCTTTGTCGAGTTTTGTAAACATGATTTTATCCCCAGTCCTCCTAACCTCAACAAATTCTTTTTTAAGATTTTCATGTATGATTATCCTACCCCATTTCTAATTTTATCTTTTCCAGTATACCATATTTTATAT
The DNA here is from genome assembly GCF_002906115.3 of Quercus suber. Taxonomy (NCBI): domain Eukaryota; kingdom Viridiplantae; phylum Streptophyta; class Magnoliopsida; order Fagales; family Fagaceae; genus Quercus; species Quercus suber. The sequence continues at coordinate 632,380 of NW_027069783.1, read as the reverse complement.
ATTGTATGTGAAATTTCTCTAGATATCTCACCTACCCACTTAGTCCACTTAGTCTCCTGAAGGCATATTATGTTTATGCTCTTCCTAATCATTGTATCTACTATTTCCGTTAGTTTTCTGATTAAAGAACCTATATTCCAAGTGCCTGTATGAATCCTATTCTCTTGGACTAGCTTCTTTACCACACCCGTCCATCAAAGTGCGGGAACTCCTGCCCATTTTTCACGACTCCCGAGGGCCAATGTAGTGTGCCACTTAAAGGGAACACCCTAGCTAAACATTGCCCACTTTTCACTGTATTTGGAGTTCAATGCAGCATGTCACTAATAGGGGACTCCCTGATGAGTATTGTAGTGGATCCTGACTAATTTACACTGACCGTCAACTTACCACAACCCTCCTTTTTCCGGGCTTAGGACTGGCTGTGAACAAAATATATGACACTAAGCATAGACATAGACGAAGTTGTAAAGATAAAAATCAGTTATTAAATAAAATCATGTCTTGTAGTGTTCAGTTGATTGAAGATTTATCATCTTTTCAAAACTCAGCCTCTAAGATGTCTTAAGAATTTACTTAGCCTCTTTTTGTGTCTAGATTTACTGTAAGTTGTAATGTAAAATGAAAATGTTGGGTGACTTATCAGAAAAGAAAGAAAGTTTTAGGTGATCATTTTGAGGGATTGGGAGGGATAGTGGCAAATCATTCTCTATACAAGTTCTCTCACAGGTTTTTGAACAGAATTTTGACAGGTGGAAGGTGTGAGTGCCTATATGTTGTAGGACACAACCAAAACAATGTAGCAAGAAAATAAAGGATAGGTAACCTAGGAGTCGAGGCTTGATTGGAGTCAACACTAAGCAAAAAGAAAAAACCTCTAAGAGTCAACTCCAGACCAGCACCAGACCAATGGGAGTATTCCAAGAGAATTTTTGTTCATCATCAAAATAAACCATTTTAATAGGAGTATATTATTGTGCTAATTTAGATTATAGACTACTAAACCCTAGTTTTAATTGATGTAAGGAACCCTAATTCTAATTGACTTAGGAAACCTTATTTTAAATTACTTGGGAATTCTCACTTATTTGAATTATAAAATTTCCCTTGACTCTAGGATACTAATAAATAAATTGACGCAAGACAACCAAAACGAAAACTAAACAATAGAAAAATAAAGGGATATGACCTAGGAGTCAGCACCTAGGCCTTGTTTGGAGTCAGCACCAAGCGGGAAAACCACTAGGAGTCAGCACCTAAGGTAGACCTAGAATCAGCACCAGACCAAAGAAAGACCAAACGGCCATTTTTTTCATTCATCAAAATATCAACTATCTCCTCAAGGAGTACAATAGGTTGTTTATATAGGATTGCTAAACCCTAGTTCTAATTGGCTAGGAAACCCTAATTGCCTTATTACAAAAATAACCTTGCTAATTGACTAGGAAACCCTAATTGCCTTATTACAAAAATAACCTTACTTTTAAATTAAAATACTAAAAGCCCAATAACTAAAAGCCCAATAAACTAATAGACCTAAAACATAAAAATACAATGGGCTTGCAAACATAAATAATACTAAATAATAATCTTCTTGTGTCTCCCGCATCATTCTCCTCTGGTTGGAGAAAACTCGACCTCGAGTTCTAAAGTGGTGAAGGATTAGGATGCTGACAAGTAACACTTGCTTCAAATCTGGAATCACCTTAGGGAGCACAGGGAAAAGAAAAACCGTGAATTCCACCACATCAAACTCATTTGGAATAACAAAATCGATGTGTGGAATTTGTATAATCTCGTCTTGAACCTTATGAACCATAGGAAGCATTGTAGTTTTAACCTCTTCGACTTCACCAAGATGTAGATCTTCAAGGACTGTGGAGGGTTGATCAGAAGCACATTCAACAACTTCAACTTTCACATCATGTGCACCTCCTAACATAATACTCTCTTTAGGCACCATCTCTTCACCTTGCTGCTCTTCAATAGATTCATTTCCTTGCACGCATGTTAAAGCAACACTTGTCAAGGCATGTACGTCTGTGTCAATATTAGGCTTTGGTGTTGCTGGAGGATTCTCAACGACCAAGATATCATCATCAATGTTGCCTTCTATTGGGGCAGCAAGAAGTTCATTGTGATCTAGTGTCCCTGGTTTCCCAATTGAATCGGATTGAGTCTTCTTGTGTTGAGCAATCCTGTCCTGAATATCTTTCATGAGCTTTACAGTTAATTCTGTTACTTCCCTGGTAGAAGTTTCCTTGGTAGATTGTTCAAAAGTGCGTTGAGGACATGAAATAGGATGATGATGATGAGAATTCATCGTATTTGCTTCAACTTGAAAAATACCACACTGAGATTGAGATTGGGGTAGATACTTAGCTCGATAATATGGTGACAAATACTCATCACAAAGTTTTTCTTTCATATCTTCCCACACACTGATGGCAGGTTCATAATCCACATAGCGGAAATATTCAAGCTTCTCCCAAAACCTTTGTGCGTGACCTCTTAACTTCAACATGGCATACCTAACCTTTTTATTATCTGCCCAATTTGCTTGCTCAAAGAATTGCTCCATCCCATTTATCCAGTTGACAAAATCTCGTGGATAAGTATCATCACCATCAAAATAAGGTGCGTCAGATATTACCATAGCTCACCTTGTCAGTGGCTAACTTACTGCACTTGATAGTCACGGGCTTGGCTCCTCAATTGAGTGGGTTCAAAACTGAAAAGAAAAATCTCTGCAATGAGAGTCTTCTGACGGGTAGCACAATTATAGGACAACAACTTTTTTTTTTTTTTTTTTTTAAAAAAAAAAAAAAAAAAAGGGTATGTGATTTTTTTTTTCCTGATTCTTTCCTGCGGTAATTCTTCAATGGATCGGTGTTTGCTCTAATACCAAATATGACGCAAGACAACCAGAACGAAACTGAAATAACGGAAAAATAAAAGATATGACCTAGGAGTCAGCACCTAGGCCTTGCTTGGAGTCAGTACCAAGCGGGAAAACCACTAGGAGTCAGCACCTAAGGTAGACCTGGAGTCAGCACCAGACCAAAGAAAGACCAAACGGCCATTTTTTTCATTCATCAAAATATCAACTATCTCCTCAAGGAGTACAATAGGTTGTTTATATAGGATTGCTAAACCCTAGTTCTAATTGGCTAGGAAACCCTAATTGCCTTATTACAAAAATAACCTTGCTAATTGACTAGGAAACCCTAATTGCCTTATTACAAAAATAACATTACTTTTAAATTAAAATACTAAAAGCCCAATAACTAAAAGCCCAATAAACTAATAGACCTAAAACATAAAAATACAATGGGCTTGCAAACATAAATAATACTAAATAATAATCTTCTTAATACTAAAAATATAATTGATTTGGATTCTTCTTTGAGTTTCATGTTAAATGCTTGTTTGAAGAAGAGTTTAAATGCTACTTGTGTAGTGTTAATTCCAAAGAAGCATTGTTGGGTGATCAGCCTTGTTGGTAGTGTTTATAAAATTTTGTAGATGGTGCTGGCTACTCGTTTGAAAGGGGTGTTGGGTGAGATTGTCTGATACACAGAATGCATTCATAAAAGGGAGGCAATCTGGATTCAGTATTGATAGCAAATGAATGTTTGGATAGTCGTATGAAGTTTGTTACACCTGGGGTGTTATGGAAGTTGGATGCGGAGAAGCTTACGATTACACAAATGGGAATTTTTCAAGTACCTATTAAAAAGATGTGTGTTCGGGGAGAGATGGAGAAGATTGGTAGAATTTTGTGTTTGTATAGTTAAATTCTTAGTTCTAGTGAATGGTACACCTTCAGGTTTGTTCAAAAGTAGTAGGGGCATTTATTAGGGGGATCCCTTTTCCTCATTGTTCTTTGTCTTTGTCATGGAGTATTGAGTAGAATGATTACAAAAGCAATGTCAGTAGATTGTATACACGGGGTCTCTGTTGATAACTTGAGTGGTGTATCTTTGGTAATTTCTCATGTCCTCTATGCAGATGATACTCTTGTTTTCTGTGAGGCCAATTCTACAGAATTGCTTTGAGGCAGTGTCATGGGTTGAGGATAAATCTAGGTAAATTTGAAATTGTGCTAGTCGGGAGGTTTTGAATATTGATGATTTCGTGGGTAATCTTGGATGTTAAGTATAAACTCTCCCTTTGAAGCACTTGGGGCTTCTAGTAGGAGTAGCTTTTAAAACGAAATCCATTTGGGATCCTATATTAGATTGTATGCAATGGAGATTGGCCGGATGGAAGAAATTGTATATGTCAAAAGGGGGCTGCACCACTCTCATTAAAAGTACTTTAACAAGCCTCCCCACTTGTTTTATGTCTTTGTTTTCTCTTCCAGTGGGTGTGGCAAATCAAATGGAGATACTCTAGAGAGATTTCCTTTGGGGTTGCATGGGTGAGGAGTTTAAGAGCCCGTTTGGTTTATGGGTTTTCATCACTCATTTTCCAAATTTTGTGGGCCCCACACCAACTTTGTTTGTTTGGATCAATTTCTTAACTCAATTTCAATAACTCAATACTCAAAAAAATGAGCTTGAGTTATGGAAATTGAAAACAAATTTTTGATGTTTTCAGTTTTTGAGAATTGAGTTTCAGTGGCATTTTTGTAAAATTAAACAAATAATGGGACCCACCCATATGACTTGTCCCATGACATAAAGTCTCTCTCCAAAAATCTGTTTGGCCTCATTTTTTTTTTCTCCAGCCTGTTGTCTGAGTCTCTCCTCCCCTTCCATTTTTTCTTCTACCCAAATCTCTCTCCTCACCAAACCTCCATTGCTCCTTCATAAACCATCACGAGCCACCGTGAGATGGCTCTCAATCAAGTCTCTCAGTTCAAGCAGCCCAGATTGGTTCAAGCTCAGCCTCATTCACTCTGGCCTGTGCTCTCTCTCTTCCCCTTTGCTAGATCATTTTCTCTCTCGAGTTTTAGTGAGCATTTTCTCTCTCCCTGTCTCCTCCCCTTTGCCAGATCGGTTCATCTCTCTCCTTAATTTTGTATTTTCGTGATTTGGGTCTCCGACCTAAGGATTTGGGTCTTCGATCTAAGGATTTGAGTTTGGGTGTTTTGTTGTGGTTGTGGTTTGAGGCTTGGGCTGTGGTGGAGCTTGTGGTTGTGGGTTTTCTATGCATTTGTTTGGATTTTTTGGTGGAGGTTGTGGTTTTGGTTGAGGGCTGTTGGTGGGTTTGGATTTTTGATTCATTTGGATTTTTTGGTAGAGGTTGTGGTTGTGTTGAGGGCTGTTGGTGGTGGAGGTTGTGTTTGTGGGTTTCTAGGTTTTTGCCGTTGTTGGTGGTGGTGGAGCTGGGTTTGGGTGTATTGGCTACTTTGCATTTTATGGGTTTTTTGATGGGAGAATATGAAAGAGGATGAAGAGCAGAAAAGAAAAGGGATGCGGGTAGCAACCATAACCTTCTGTGTAGTGTTAGTGGGTGGGTCCACAATTTTGTCAAAAAGTGGAGTTAAAAATTGAGATATATGACTGAGTTTTGTGACCAAACAAAAGTGTTGGATTTTTTGAGTGATAGTGGGGTTTGGGTTATGAGTTATGGGTTTTGAGTTTGAGTTATGAAAACTGAGTACTGAGTTATGAAAACTGAGTTAGCCCTGAACCAAACGAGCCCTAAATTTCATTCAGTTGGTTGGAGACTTGGAGATCTTGTTGCACCCTTGTTAGTCAAAGGGGTTTGCGAATTAAGAGTTTGTCTTTTCAATCTAGCTTTTTTGGGCAAGTGGTTGTGGCATTATGGATCAAAGAGGTGGCTTTATGGTGTTAGGCGGTGGATATGAAATATGGATCCAGCCCCTGGTGCTTGGGGGAGGTGAGGGGTCTCATGGAGTGAGTTTATTGAAACACATTTGGAGAGGGTAGGTTTGATTTTCCCGTTTTATTCGTTGCGATGGAGGTGATGGCATTAGAGTCCTTTTGGCATGAAGTATGGCATGGGGAGGATGCTAAGAAGGACTGTTATCCAGCTTTGTATCTTATTGCCAGGGATTGAAATGCAACAATTGCAAATTTCATGGAGGTAAGGTAGGGCCAGGTTTATTGGAACCCTTTGTTCATTTGTGCAGTGCTATATTGGGAAGCAGAGGAGGTAACTCAGATATTGGGGGATCTTTACAGCAGTAAGATTCAGGTGGTGTTTTGGGGGGGGGGGGAGGGGGGGGGGGGGGGGGGGGGGGGGGGGGGGGACATTGATATGGGTCCCTTCATCGCAAAATGAATTCCTAGTGAAAAGTTATCACAAGTTTTTGCAGGAGGGATGGGCCACAGTTTTAGTGGAAGAGTAGATGGAAAACTCCTGTCCCGCCTAGGGTGGCTTTCTTTGTTTGGTGTGTGGTTCTTGAGATAATTTTGACAGCCAATCAATTAAGAAATAGAGGTATTATCATCCTAGAATGGTGCTTCATGTGTAAATGCAGTGTGGAGGATGGGGACAAATTGATATGGGTCCCTTCATTGCAAAATGAATTCCTAGTGAAAAGTTATTACAAGTTTTTGCAGGAGGTGGGCCATAGTTTTAGTGGAAGAGTATATGGAAAACTCCTGTCCCACCTAGGGTGTCTTTCGTTCTCAAGATAATTTTGACAGCTGATCAATTAAGAAATAGGGGTATTATCATCCTAGAATGGTGCTTCATGTGGAAACGCAGTGTGGAGGATGTGAATAACTTATTACTGCACTATTCGGAGGCTCAGGATTTGTGGTCCATGATATTTTGTTTGCTCGGTGTCTCTTGGGTGATGCTGTGTTCAGTAAAAGAACTTTTGTTGAGTTGGGCAGGGTGGAGTGGGAGGAGAGGCAGCAGGGGAGCTTCATTAGTGGTTCCATTGAGTACATTGGTGTATTTGGTGTGAATGAAATGCAAGATGCTTTGAGAACCAGGAGCTCAGTCTGATGAAAGTTGAAGTTTTGGCTGTTGAAGTCTTTATACAAGTGATGCTCAATGACTTCTTTGATCGAAGGGTTCTTTGATTTCATGGACTCCCTGGGTTCTAGTAATTGTTCTGTTTTTTCTTGTTTTGTCTTTGTTTTTGTGAGCTCTTTCCTCTTGTATACTCTCATCTACTTGATGAGTGTTTTTAATTTTTTTTTTTTAATTTTATAATTTTTATCTATCAAAACAAATCTTTCCTTGGCTTCCTGCATCACTATGGCCTATGTGTTGCTGTGGAGAGACTTACCAGAAACCTTGATAAGCTCAATGCACTTTCTGAATCCTTGATGATGTCTTTTCCTGCTAGACGATTAGTAGGGAATGATGCTCCTTGGTGTTCAATTGATGTCTGTCACCTAATCAACCTGGTTTACACCCTTCTTCATGCCTGTGCGTTTCATATGTATTTCTTGAAAACAAATGAAATGGGTATCTATGACAAATGTTTTAATGTCATTCTATAATTTAGTAGTGTATTTTATCTATGCCTACCTTGTTACCGCATATAACATTCACATTTAATGCTCATTAAATATCACAGAATATTTTTTAAGTGCTGAGATCTGGATAGATTGTGGGTTTGTCTGAAATAAGCAACTGTTAGATATTTTTTTTGTTGTATCTTTTTACTATTCATAATTTCATATCAACATTCAGAGTCTGGGAGGCGTTATGGCAGCCAATCCCGGCGATCTTGGCAAGTTCCTGAGCATGATGGACTTCTTGGTAGTGGTTCTTTTCCTAGACCATCTGGATATGCAGCAGGAGTTTCTGCTCCAAAGTTACGAGCTAATGATCAATACCAGCTCAGTAAGACTAATGAGCCCTATCATCCACCCCGTCCTTATAAGGTTAGGATCATATTTGTTTATGTTCTTGACTATTATTTGTAGGCAAATGTCAGACCATAATGCCTATAGTTGTGGATTTGGAGTAATGCGGCCCTTTTACAGTGCTCCTGTATGATTTTATCTACCTTTAAGAGTAAATGTAATGCAAAAAGAATGAAAGACCAGTTGTAATTCATGTTAGATGAACCTCCCCCTGGTGTGATTTTTTTTCTACTGTGAATTCTCCAGGCAGCACCTCATTCACGAAGGGAGACCAATGACTCATTCAATGACGAAACATTTGGTTCTTCAGAGGATACAAGTGAGGACAGAGCAGAAGAGGAAAGAAAGAGAAGAGGTAATTCGGATTGACTGGCAGAGGCAACTTGTGTGTGTGATAGAGAGAGAGTAACTACATTACTTCTTCTAAGTTTGAGAGTTTAAAATTTGATGACTTTCCTTTCAGTTTCCTTTGAGTTAATGAGGAAGGAACAGCAGAAAGCATTTCAAGAAAAGCAGAAGTTAAATCCAGAAAAGCGTAAAGATGGGTTTGACATTTCCACACTGATGGAGGATTCCAAAGACGAGAAGATACTTCTGAATAGAAGCAATGAGTCTGGTGACTCTGTGATATTAAAAAACTCAAATAATGATTCTGAAAAATCTTCTTTACCCCCACAAACTCCAGCATCCAGACCACTTGTACCTCCAGGTTTTACAAGCACAAATGTGGAAAGGAATCTTGGACCAAAGTCTGTAATTCATCCCCATACGGTGGAGGTAACAATATTTCATTTTAATCTGATTGGTATGCATGGAAAAGTGATTTATTTGAAAAAGGAAATAAGAAAAGTGCATACCGAAGTTGGCTGGTCATGCATGTTTCTTTTTGTCACAAGAATTTGATCCAAACATTTAGTTGCCATATTTTTATGATACAGGGGTTTTAATAAGCATTTTACTTTTTCTATTGATTTGGAAGTGTTGTTCCGTCTTTATTGAAGGTTTAAACCTAAATTGGCGTTGTGCTTGGACTTTTATAGTTTATTGGAAATATTGTAGTGTTTGAGAATTCACCAGGAAGAAGCCGAAAAGTCAGTACTCGGTAGCAATATTGAGTAATTCTACCTAAATTCAGTAATTACTCAAAAGAGGAAACCCTTGTCATAATGATAAAATGCAAATTCAAGATCACTTGACACTTTCCAATTGTGAGTGTTATAGAAAATTCTAGGAAGGAAAGGGGACATTGCTGATTTGCTTATCATTCTTTTCCTCCTCTTCTGCCCACTCTCTTCTCTTGCCTATCTGTGATGCCATGGGCTTCAAAACCTGTAAGCCTTTGTAATGCTACCTAATACATTCTAATATGCTGGAAAAAGTCTAGGGACACAACAACATTGAACATCTAACATGTAAATATATATATATATATATTCATTTTATTCCGACCTATGGTGGGTTGACACCTTAGCTTGTTGTGAAAATGCCTTGAGAGATTTTGTTGTGTCTGTAGAAGAACTCTGGGCTATGACTCGAACACCCATGCTTGTTTATATGTTTTCTAACATATTCATGAAAGATATTTTCTGGAAAATTCATTAATTATATCTGTGTAATATTATAAAGGTCATAGTATTGTGAAGAATGCAGGAACAATGTATTTTTTGGAGGCTGATATTCTTGTTAAAGAATGGGCTTGTATAGTATTGTTTAGAATGCAAGAGAAAATTTATTTTGAAAGGGTGATATTCTTGTTAAGGAATGGGCCTGTCACTTGTGTACAGTGTCAGTTAATAGTTGTAAGTCTGGCTATATCATGTGGTTTAGTTTCCACTTGCTGACCAGTCTGCTTAATAGGTTTAGTGTGTGCTGGCTTAGGTTATATATATATATATATATATTTTGTGTGTGTTTATTGTTTCTTTCTTTTTAATAGCAAATATATGTTGACCCATGATTGAATAATGTAATCATATGTGATGTCATCTTTTACTTTTCCTCTCAGTACATGCATCTGTTGCTTCTGTAGGTTGTGAATCCTGAACTTGGGAATAGCCTTGCACATGCCAAAGGTAACCATGTGTTAAATGGGACTTCTGATAATCAAGTGGAGAAACAGTCATCTGAACAAAAGGGTTTGACTGAGCGCCAACTTGGAAGTACTAATATGTCAGTAAATAATATGAGTGAAAAGAACCTAAATGCACTTTCTAGTAAAACAACTGACATGGATGGTCAATTGTACAAGACTTCTTATCATTCAGAAGCTGTTGAAGCTTCAGAAAGTGAAGTTATTGATCTTAATGCTGAAAAGGTTACTGGGAATAAAATAGTAGGAGAATCCAATCAAAATCACTCACCTTCAATCCTAGATAAATTTTTTGGCACTGCAATAACTGGTGGTGGGCCCTCTAGTTTCATTGAGGTAATCATGATTTCTAATGGAACTTTCTTAATGCCCCTTCTGTGCTCTTTTTATGTTGATAAACATGAAAAAATATCTGTAATTTTAATACACTATCAGTATCAATCCAATCCTTATATTTGTTTAAAACTAAATTTTCAGGCTTTTTAAATGAATAAAAATATTTTTTTTGATTGGTAAGTTATGCACCTGGTGGGTCTTGAATCTATGACCTCACCCTATACATTTCTCTTGCAAGGGGAGTAGGTTTCATTTATTCAGAATTTTCTTTCTGCTGTGCCTTGGCATTCTTTCAGCTGTTGCCATGACATTTGATGTATGGGTGTACTTAATCTGATTGACTGATATTTGATCGATATCTGTTTCCCTCGTGAATGTGAATAAAAAATTAGGTTGTAGTTTTAAAAAACGATGATTTCTAATCCATTTGTGGTTCATTGAATATTACCATGCCATGTTAACATGAAAATAATACTTATAGAATACAGGTATACTTTGCTATCACCAAAATTTGTTGAGTAGCTGATAAATACTTGCATAAATTACAATTAGAGGATCATGTGAATATTGATTCAAAATTATACTCCATTGGAATGGGTGGAACATCTTTTGGTTCTAATTTAAGTCCCAAGTGAATTTGAAATCAATTTTATTAAGTGAATTTTAGCTTTGACTATATGATCTGCCTTTAACAAGTTTGCCAGTTTTTTTTAACTGTACTTTGCATGGGTTCTTGACTTCTTATCCCAGAGAATGTATTTGTTGCTATTTTTTGGTTGACATATATATATATATATATATATCCTTCTAAAGGTAGATTTGTTGCTATTTTTTGGAAGGATGCACATATTCTCGTTTTTTACTACAAAGTCCTCACCTTGATGTATCTCTCTCATAAATTTATTTGTTTTGTTTTTTTTGTTTTTAATAGCATCATGATAGTAAAGTAGATGAGACATTGATCCCTCCTGCTACCCAATCTTCCAAGTTTGCTCGTTGGTTTCTTGAAGAAGGTATGCTAGTGTCAATGTTCAGGTTTTAAGTGTTTGGATATGTTACAACTTAAAACTGGTTTTTGATTGATGTTAAATAATATGCGTTAAGATCTGATTTTTCTTTCCATGTTGCTGCAGAAAAGAAACCAGTTGATGATCTCTCCAGCAGGCGGAATGACTTGCTCTCATTGATTGTTGGTGGTGAGAAAGGTGGATTGCAGGTTTCTGATGTGAAGAATACCGACCATGTTTTACCTAATATTCCTTTTCAAAGCTCTGAACCTGCAGACGGGCATACAACACCAAATGTAACATCGGCTGTAGTTGAAAACTCTGAGCTGCACAAGAATAAACCACAGGCAGTTCCAGTCGTCATTACTTGTGAAGATCTTGAGCAGTCGATGTTGTCAGAAATTAGTGAGAATGTTGCAACATTGCAGCCACCTATTCAAGTTGTGAGCCTTCCTGATACAAAGATTGAGCCGCCAAAAGCTACAATTGATGATAGTGCATCTCAGCACCTCCTTTCATTGTTACAAAAGGGAACAAACCTGAAAGATATTGAACCATCCCAAAATCTAGAAATCCAATCTTCAGAGAAACTACATAACAATGAAGGAGCAAGTTTAGCAAGTTTTGACTCTGCAGTTCATGATTCAAAAGAGTTAAATACCGAGAACGCCTCCAATTCAGGGCAGACTCTGACTCTTGAAACACTCTTTGGGACTGCTTTTATGAAGGAGCTGCAATCAGTTGGAGCACCTGTTTCTGTCCAGAGGAGCTCAGTTGGGAATGCAAGAGTTGATAATTTGGAGCCTCATGAGTTCCCTTTTCCTGGCATGGATGATGGCCATATGCCTACAAATGAAATTGGGTCCAATACAATTAGTTATGAAAACAGTGTTTTAACCTCCAAGCAAAGAGTACAAACCAAACCGGTAATGATTGAAGAGCAATGGTTAGGTTTTGATGATCCTCAAACTGAACTGGATTCATCACAGCTTCGAACTGGCTTAAAGTCTAAGCTTAGTGGGTTTGATGGGCCTGTTGATCTTCGGCTTCCTGAAGAGGATAGCTTGATTATGGTAAATGATCCTTTGAGCCTTCAAAAGTATGCGACTGCTGGGAATATAGCTAAAACTGAAGTGTCACCCTCCCCAAACACTCAAGTTGGCATTGCTGAAAAACTAGCTTTCAATTCTATCTTCAAAGACGAGAGATCTTTTATGGGAGGTCAAGAAGGTCAACCCTTTCTTCGTGGCCCTTATGATCTGAGGGAGCCTGATATTCCTTATCAGGGTCTGAGTGTTCAGCCATCTTCTCCACGGCTTCAACCTCCTCATTCTAATCATTTGGGACCGCTGTTCCATCAGTTAGATTCTCATCCTTCCAACATTAATGCCCAGATGAAATTTATGGCCCCTGAGGGAATCATCCATCATGATCCTCCACCAAATCGTCAATTTCCTGCAAATATGCTGCGTCCTCCTTTCCATCACCCCAGCACTGGATTGAGTGGGCTTGATCCCCCCAGTCATCACCCTATGCTGCAACAGATGCACATGTCTGGAAACTTTCCTCCACCTCACCTGCTTCAAGGATTTCCCAGGAGTTCACCCATGCCAGCTCCACCAAACAGGGGTGCACCTCTGCCTCCTCATGTCAGCAATCAGATGAACAATTTTATGCCTGAAATGAACCCACTGCAAGGCTTTCCTTTTAGTCACCGGCAGCCAAACTTTGCTGGTCTTGGAATGCCACCACCAGGTGAATCTCTCACTCCTCTATCGGTCTTTGTATGCGTTTTTTCACATTGTTTCTTGCTTTTTAATTTTTAGTATGGCTAACTGCTTTCCTTATATAATTTGATTGGGTTATGGTAGATTTCACTGCAATGGTTTCATTTGAGCCCAAATTGTGTTAACATGGTTCTCCTGGAATCCCAAAGTTTTCTTGGTGTAGGATTCTAAAATTCTACTTCTCAATCAGCCTAAACCATATTTTAGCACATTATGTATGACCCCTGGACCGGTAAAGTCTCTTGTTGTCAAACAAGAGATTTGGCGTTTGAACTCTGTCTACACCAAATCCAGTTGGTGTCTTGGCCTGATGATAGAGAGAAATTTTCATGGAGTGGATGCCATAGACTAAAATTCTATCGTACCTATAAAAAAAAAAGTGTGACCCCTCTTAGAATTTAGCTTTATCAAACTTTCCCTGAACACAATTAATTTAATTAATTTTTTTTTTCAAATAAAATGTGAAGTTATTCATGGTGGTAAATGTGGACATGAAATCATCGATGTCCTCTCAACTTCATTGGCCTTACTGTGACAATTTAGATGGCCAACTAGACCAGCTTTTTATGATTTCTTTTCCAAGAGATGCCATCAGCAAAATACCATTTTCGCCTTTCATTGAAATGGAGGTGAAATATTGATTTACTGTGTTATGAAAAAGGCAAATAAAAGTTGAAGAGCATAATGCTTAACTCATACGTTTCTTTTCTTTCTATTCCTTCTTTTATGTCCCAACACGCTAGAGAAAATGCACCATATTTGTTCCAGTCCATTCAATTTAAGATAAATATTCATACCATTCCATTTTGTTCTTTGATATGCTCCTAGAGGAAGGAGAAAAAAGGCAATGATAAACATTTTGACAGCAGCTGCATTTGAATTATTATTAAATATGTTTGCATTATGCGAGAAATTGCATGTCTTTTACTAAGAGCCTTATAGTTTTGTGGCATAGCTTGCCCTTATTTATTAGGAGAGCTAGGGTTTAGATCCCTCACCCCCATTGTTGCAAATTGTAATTATCTAATTGTAACTGCATGTCTATCTTATTTTTTCTAATTTATTCATTGTTGAATTTCAGCTCCTGATGCTGGTGGTGGAAGCAATCATCCAGAGGCAATCCAGAGGCTTATCGAGATGGGGCTCAGGTCAAATTCCAAACAGATTCAGCCTTTTGCCACTGGTGGCCCTGGTCAGGGGATGTATGGTAATGAACTGGACATGGGTTTTGGGTATAGATAGTTGACCATTAATTGTGCTTGTGTATATGGCAATGTATTCAACATCTTTTGCTTGGATGTGCAACTCCTTGCCTCATGGGATTATATGCTTCTTTTATGAGGGAATTAGGTAGCTTAGTGTAATTAATGGATGCTTCTCGCACTTGCACTTATTGTTTTGCTTGATTTTGTTGTCAAATTTAAAAGAAAAATCAGAGTATCTACTGAACTGAGGAAGTCCAATGGACGAGTTGGTCATAGAATAAGAAGAATGAAATGGGGTATCATGCTACTAGAAAACTGATGATTGCTCTTTTTCTAGATAGGAACAAGAATTGGCCACCCCCGTCTTGCCGATTCAAGAAGCCATTCTAGTTTTTAGTTTCTACCCTCCTTTCAAAATCAAGTTAGGGTAGGGAATTAGCACCCGTTGACTACTACGTGCTTTTTAGCGTGGATATTGTTGGGTTGATGGTGAACACATTGATACAATCTAAAATGTTAATATTCAAATAAGACTTTGAAGCATCTCTTCATATGTTTCCATTCATTTGATCTGTTCATGAACTGTTAGAATTCAGCTCGTGAAAAGTTCATTTATATTCGTTTGTTTAGCAAACATGTCAAATTCAAACTAAAGTTTAGGCTTGACTATTAAATAAGCTAATCTCAAAAATAATAATGTGTTCGTTAACAAGAGGCTTGATTTAACTATATAATATTATATTTTTAGGGAGGGGCTCATCTCCGGTTTTATATCTCTTGTTTCCTCCCATTTTTAAATGGATGAATGGCACATGGAAAAATAAAAAAAACTCCTCCCATTTTTAAATAGAAGAAACACATGGAAAATAACTGATCCGACTATTAAAACGCCAACATGAAAAAAATACAATAGTGACCTAAAAAAAGTAATTTCCTCTTCTCTCTCCCTCTCCTCTTCACTCTGCAATTATGCAGCATCACCAAGACAAACTGAAAATACAGCATAAACTGAAAAGCCAAGCCAATCACTCTGCAATTATGCAGCATCACCATGACAAACCGAAAATACAGCATAAACTGAAAAGCCAAAATCCACAATACTAGCCAAACTGAAATCCCAAACCATTGGTACAAAGCTAAATCTCACTATTGACAGCTCTATCATATGCTTGCAAGAAAATCACTTGTTTTCTGTTTCCGATTCTCCAATCAGGTTGGAAACCAGTGAGCTTGTCGTCCTTGTGGTTTCAAATCTCAGAAGAGGGGTTTTGTATTTAGACTTTGAAAAAATTATTGTTTTGTATTTGGTTTCAAACCTCATCATGGGCCAAACATAGTGGTTTTTTTTTTCATAGAAGATATGGTAATGTTGGCTTTGGGTTTGCTGTAAACTTGTATCATTTTAATTATTCTGGGGTTTTCTAGACTGGTTGAAATTTTTTAAAATTTAAAATTTTCATTTTGGAGGACAGATTTTAAAATTTTAGAAGGGGGGCGGGGGGGGTGTTGGGGGAATAAGGAGATTTATGCTTAATTTTATTTTTTCCAAACCTCCGTCTGAGTCTTTACTACTGAACTTTGAAGAGCAAAGCAAAGAGAATGAGAGCTGTGGGAAGTAGCTGGAGGCAAGTGAGAGTATTAAAAAGCCGTGACAATTTTGTCTTTTCACAGCAATAGGCGTTTTCACACTTGTTTTCTCTTTAATTCAAAGAGAAAGATTTTTTGTGGGCCCAGGTGGAAAATGCTTGGATCCCACCAAAAAATTTCATCACATTTTTTCCTTACCAAACAACACCCACTCTTATTTTCTCTCCTTTATTTTCCATTCACCCTATTTCACATCCAACCAAACATATCCTAAAAGCTTACCCACGAAATTTGTCAGATTTCGATTGTCATATTTCACATCTCTCTCTCTCTTTGCTGAAATTAGTCATTGTTGAAGTTTTTCAGATCTGCATGTTTTTTTTTTTTTTTTTTTATAAACCTAAGTCTCTAACTATTCCCCAGGTATTATTAAAACCACGTGGCATGGTAACCCACTCTTCTGGACGGCATACCCAATCCGACCCTTCAATAAAAAAGTATCTACTTTTCCAACTCCTGTTGGAATCAGGCATGTCAGACACAAGTCTTAAGTCCCTCTCTCGAATGGAAAAATGATAAGTTCCTTTAGATGAAGCGATATGATGGGGTCCATAATAGTAAAAGAACTCGTCAAGGGAAAGCTGACGGTTCCCACCACTCAGTTGACCCCACAAAATCTTCACTCCAATGAAAGTCCTCCAAGCATTGGGGGCAATTTGGCTGATGGACAATCCCATAAAGTCAACCAGTTGACGGTGTAAAGCCGTCAATGGTAGCCTTAATCCGGCAGCAAGGACGGCGTCATACATGTTGATGTCAGTGGTTAATCCAGTATAGCATTTTTCCTTTTTCCTAGGAAGATGGATTGAGATATGGTTTGGGATTTGGTAACGGGCGCGTAAATCCTTGAAAATCCTATCCCTCATTTTTGGCAAAAATTTGTTGACGGCCCAGTCCTCAGGAAGTATGAAGGGATGGTTACCTCCGGGACTTACTGAAGCCTCTTCATAGGATTCCCCGTCACTTTCATCCTTATGCTCCTTTCTGTCACTTTCCCCTTCACCTTCAACCTCACCTATTACTTCCTCCTCAACTCCCTCAACATAATCTTCCATGTCATCCTCAGGAGACCGGGCTGACATTTCCCTCTCAGACGACCTCGAAAAGCCAATGGACTCTTGACCTGAACCAAAAACCTCGTCGTAACCCGCTCCTTTGCGGACTAACGACTGTTCACTCGATGTGTCACTTGACATCTGACTACCTACAAGTAATGGATTCATTCTACGTATCGAAATTGATGGCCTCCCTAAGAAATTGTTTAGCTAGAGCAAAAATGCAAAGAAAGAAAAAAAAAAACTTATAGGTGAATGAGCCTTTCGAAAAGCGACGGTGTTAGCAGTTTGACAAGTCAACAAAGCTGAAGAAAGAAAAGGCGACGAGCTCTCTCTCTCAATAATTAGCAAGGTTGAAATGGAGGAACAAGGAGAAGGATGATTTATATATAAGAGGAAAAATGTGCGGAAGACGAAGCGATGCCCTCGTCCAGAAGCGGAGCCAATGAGAACGCACCACATGTCCATTAAATGAGTGGTGACTCGAGGAAAAAACCCATAAATGATTTTCTCGCTCCCTTGGACCATAAGATAATTAACCAGTAAAAAACTCAACTCCATAACTCGGTAGTTTAAAACAATGGGGATATGAAGTAGGGGGAAGCTGATAAGGGCAAAAAATAATGCTTACTCATGTTAAGGCATAAGCCAACAGACATAGCTAAAAGCTGAGGGTTTCAGGTAGAGTCATCAGCTTTCATTAGTAAAGGTTGCCAAATAAAGATTTGATTGGGTTGCCGAAGGGAGTCCGCAAAACACACCTAAAGACTGACACCACCAATAAGCTGGCGACAATTGGACTGAAGGGAGTAGGATGAAGCTGACGACCCTAAAGCTGACGGCTTTAGTATAACCTTGACTTGGCTATCACGCATAAGTATATAAGGAAAAGTCTTGTATCTCACGTTTTCTGTTAATTTCCTACAAGGAAAGGATTCCGCAATAGACGCTCGTAAGGATTCTTAAAAGGAAAAGGCTTCTATCCCAAGGAAGAGAGGTCAACCTTCTACTACTATAAAAACCCCAATACCCTCACAAACCAAGGTACGTATAATCAACCCTTCTCTAGCACTCTAGAGTAGTGAGAAATTCTAACTTGACATTCGGAGGGTATTTGACCGGCACCACACCGGTGATCTTTGTTAAGTCTTCTCCTTTTTGTTGTGCATGTGTATTTCGAGTGTATGAATATCGTGTGGCTCACTGGTGGTTTTTTTGGCATCATCACTTTGTAGCATTGCTGACACTCTAAAGCATAGCAATCAATATGGTAGAAAAGAATCTAGAGTTTGGAATCAGTGTTACTGCTGATATAATCAGTATCAATGCTGTCATCAGCCTCAGGATAATATATTATTTGCTATCTAGAGCTTGGATATATAGAACTATAATAAACAAAATTTATCCCTTTTTTAATGAGGTTAATTGAAATAAAGTTTTTCTGAAAATACAGAGAGTAAATGAAGAATATACAATGTAGAAACCTAGGATTTCTTAAAGAAAACAGAATAAAACAAGCTACAGAAATGTGCAGCAATCAACTTATAGTCCATTACTTATTGGTTATACAAAAAGCTGTGTACGATATCTTTCAGAGGGGAAAAAGAAAAAAGAGCTCATTGTCAAGCTTATTACAATTGACACACTATTCCTATTTCATTATTACATGAAAGGAGTTCTTTTTGGAGCATGACACAATAAAAGGAGTAGTGAACTGTGAACCACTTCAAGATCCTTATTTAACTTCAACTTGACACGCTATTCTTATTTCATTATTACATGAAAGGAGTTCTTTTTGGAGCATGACATAATAAAAAGAGTAATGAACCACCCCAAGATCCTTATAGTTTAATGGTATTACTTGATTCTTTTACAAGGAGAACCAATATTTAAATCATCCTTCCTGCACTTATTGCAACAAAGGATTTAATTGATGATACATAAGATTATAACTGATGCTTATAAAGTTAAGACTTCATCATTGATAGGGAATCAAAGAATGGTGAACCACCCCCAAAATCCTTACAATTTAATGGTATCACTTGATTCTTCTACAAGGAGAACCAATATTTAAATTGTCCTTCCCACGCTTATTGCAACAAAGTAGTTAATTGATGATAAGATTATAATGGATGCTAATAAAGATTTATTTTAATGATAGCTCTTTATCATTAGATCATGACATTAATAGATTTTTGGTGTAGGTAGGGATTGAACTCCAAATCTTTTATTCAACTATTAAAGACTTTACCAGTTACGTTAACTAGAACCCATTGATGCTAATAAAGTTAAGACTTCATCATTGATAGGGAACAAAGAGTGGTGAACTACCCCCAAAATCCTTACAATTTAATGGTTATCACTTGATTCTTTTACAAGTAGAATCAATATTTAAATAGTCTTTCCCACTTTTTTTTTTGAAAAGAAATAGTCTTTCCCACTTATTGCAACAAAGGAGTTAATTGATGATAAGATTATAATTGATGCTTATAAAGCTAAGACTTCATCATTGATAGGGAACAAAGAGTGGTGAACTACCCCCAAAATCCTTACAATTTAATGGTTATCACTTGATTCTTTTACAAGTAGAATCAATATTTATATAGTCTTTCCCCACTTTTTTTTTTTTTGAAAAGAAATAGTCTTTCCCACTTATTGCAACAAAGGAGTTAATTGATGATAAGATTATAATTGATGCTTATAAAGCTAAGACTTGATCATTGATAGGGAATCAAAGAGTAGTGATCCACACCAAAATCCTTACAATTTAATGGTATTACTTTATTCTTTTATAAGGGGAATCAAGATTTAAATTGCCAATTATTGCGACAAAGAAGTTAAAAAAAGAGAGTAGTGAACCACAATGTGGATCAGTAAAGTCACATGGAAGTAAATGAGAGTTTGTGCATCAAGGATTAATCAAGCAGAATCAAGCTTAACGAAATCAAGAGACTTCTTTCCATCATGAGCTTTCCCAAAAAAGTTGTCCATGTATTCCTGAAGCACAAACTCCCGATAGCGAGCCACCCCATCTATTTCCACAACTTGAGGCAGAGGCCCTATCTTCTCAGTTGGTTTAGGGATGGTAAATATTGGGATTGAAACTCTTGATTGGGTGCTTGTAGTACGAACTCTATGTTCAGCACTTCTGTACCGTCCATTGCTTAGTATCTAACAAGGAACATGTAGAGAAATTAATGGTTAATTAGGAGTTAGCTGGGACTACACTCCATTTGTTTTCAAATTAGCATTAAATATAAAGTATTTAAAGACACAATAAGTCTAAAGATACAAAACTTAAATAAATAAATAAAAAATCTTAGCACAAAGCCACAAACACGTTTTTTTGGTCCCTAAATTTTGACCATATTTTTAATTTGGTCGTCAGATTTTTACAACTTCCATTTTGTTCCTTATATTTTTAAACTTGCTGTTATGTTAGATCTTACCATCATCTCACTTAAAGAAAATGCTTACATGGTTGACAATAGTTACGATTGTAATATTAGGTGTTTTCTGTAAGTTAGATGACAATAAGGACCAAAATAACAAGAAGTTTAAATATATAAGGGCCAAAACGAAAGCTCAAATTTGAGGACCAAATTAAAAATAGGTCCAAAATACAAGGACAAAAATGTATTTATGCCATAATTATTTTTATTAATAAAGCAAGTTATTGACCTTTAGTTTTTGAAAAATTCTATAGATACTTCAAAATCTCACAACATTTTTATAACATTCTTGTTTTTAATTGTGGTAGGTCCTAGTTTAATATTTTGGAGACCTTATATAGTGGCCTAACTTACCTAAGCCTAGAGTCGCCTGCTCCTCTAGCACCGAATTGCATTAAAACAAATCAGTGCTAAAGAAAATGTGTCTATTTGGTAATAATTATTTTAGTAAAACAAATGAAGACTTGGTAAGAAGTTTAAATTTAAGAAAATGAACCTGTAACGTATCTCCAACGTTGATGACCAGTGCACCGGGGATAGGTGAGATCTCTATCCACTCTCCCTTTTTTCCTGCATCTATGTCTTCTTCAACTTTCACATATAAACCACCAATCCCATCTTGTAGTAACACAGTAAGTGTGCCCATATCTGAGTGTCTTCCTACACCAACTGTGAGCTCTGGGTTGGGGCATGCCGGATAGAAGTTCAGGTTAACCATTTTTAAACCAATGAAGGCATCAATTCTTGAATCTTCTACTGTCACTCCAAGTTTCCCAAGCAAAATCTCCACTAATTTTCTTACCATCTTGATTGATTTGTTCAGGAACTCAAGTGCCACGTCCCTAAAAAGAGGAAGTAAGAAAACTTTAGAGATGATTGTAGGATTATATCTCCTTAAAGAGAATTTTATGTGACCCACATTTGAGTGAAGATGAAACTCATTTCTTAAGTTTCTTATTTCATGTCTTAAGTTTCCTATTTGTGAAAGTTACATGTTAGGTGTAACATCTTTTAGTAACTCTCAATTGGTATACTTTTTTTGGTTAATAAAACCCCATGAGTTACAGTTTTTAAGTTCCTTGATAGAAGGAGAGTTATGAAAATCTTCATCTAAAAAGGTCCATAGTCTAGCCTATATATATAGTTTGTGTTTCCATTAAAAGGATGTGTGAGGTAAAGGCCAAAGACTAGAAGACCCTTTTATATACACTATCATATAGTGAGTCATCTTTTTCTCCAATCACTTAAACAACTATGATTGGAGGTATGTTTAATTTATTCCGCAACTCTAAATTTATCTTTCATTTGGTATCAGAGCCTCCTTCATGCTATGTTGTTTAGTAACTTCTTCATTCATAGGTTTTTCTATGATTTGGCTAAATTTTTGATACACATATGGATCTAAGGATATAAAGTATTTGCATTGCATATTCTTTTGTGTTGGGACCTTTTGGCTAAATTAACTATGCCATCAAAATTTGGCCTTTTAACCAATGTCAGTAAACCCAGTTTTAAGAGGCATGGAATAATGTTAAGTTTTATGCCCTTTATCTCATGTATGGGTCATAGCATATAGTGTTGAAGCTTATCACTAAAATAACATATACCATTGTTTGGTTTGGATGACTTTAATATGAGACAGTTTTAGGATATAGGCAACTATCTATGGAAAAAAATTATTCCTTTTGCATTTGGCATTGGCCGAATGTTTCTATGGAGATCATGTTTGGTTTTTCAAATTTAAGCTTCTCCTGAAAGTGGACATTTGTCGTGATAACTTTGCATATAGATTATTATGTTTCTTTGATTGAAATAAAACATGGCTTGGGCTAGTAGAACTTATATTGTCTGACTTACATATAGTGTGCAGTGATTTTATAAAGTTTGTGACTATATATGAAAATTTGATCATTATATAGTTAAAATTTATTATATTTTTAGTGTATTTACAGTTTCTTACACTTATATTGTCTTTAAATATC
Source organism: Quercus suber (assembly GCF_002906115.3). Taxonomy (NCBI): domain Eukaryota; kingdom Viridiplantae; phylum Streptophyta; class Magnoliopsida; order Fagales; family Fagaceae; genus Quercus; species Quercus suber. Next base: position 610,018 of record NW_027069783.1, on the reverse strand, counting down.
ATTTTATGGTTTATTTCAATTGAAATGATCAATATGACGTTTAATTTATCTTTATGATGTCATTTGAAGGGTGAATATCAAAATGACTTAAGAATATCCATAGCATCTTAAGCCGTAATGATAATCACATCAAGTTAATTTTTATAATACTTTATTAAGTATAAAGACATCTAAATTGTAATTAATTTGTGAAAAACAATAACTTGGCCCATAGGGAGGTTATTATTTTTATGATTTAATTGGAATAAGATGATGAATTAGGCATTAAGAATATAATTTTCCTAGGCCCATAGGTATGGAAAATTTTATTCTTATTGTTTATATTTACTAGTCTTTTTAATAAAAGTATTTTAGTAAATTCATGTGTGATGCACCTCTACCTATAGGAAGGTTATAATTTATTACTAAATTGACATTGGTTGATTTAGAATTAAGGTTTATATTTCATAGCATTAAAATTTATTTTTTCTTGGTTATTGCAGCAATTCTTACTACTTATATAACTGATTCTTCACGTGTTCCAATGTTAAATGGTGACAACTATAATAACTGGAAAGAAATTATCATATTTTCATTAGAATGCATGGATCTTGATTTGGCTCTTCATGTGGATGAACCACTCGTCCACACGGAATCAAGTGCATCAAATGATAAAGTTGACTATGAACAGTGGGAGCAATCTAATCGCTTAAGTTTAATGTTCATAACAGCCCATATAAATAAGAACAGTAGGGGTTCTATTCCTGAATATAATAAGGTTAAGGATTCTATGAAAACCATTGAAGAATAGTTCATAAGATCTGATAAGGTTTTGGCAAGCATCTTGATGAACAGGTTTTCAAGTAAAACTTTTGACTATTCTAAGAATGTTCATGAGCACATTATGGAAATGAGGGACATGGTTGCTCAACTTAAAGTCCCTAGAAGTTCAAATTTTGAGTCATACTTATTCCATTTCATACTGAATTCTCTCCCCTTTGAGTTTGGTCCTCTCAAAATATCTTATAATACATATAAAAATATATGGTCATATATTGAGTCATCTTTTTCTCCAATCACTTAAAACAACTATGACTGGAGGTATGTATAATTTATTCCACAACTCTTAATTTATCTTACAATGATATGTAACATAAAGTTAGACAATCTCGTATCCAGTGCACTTGTGTCAGTCTTGTATCTCGTTTAAGTAACATTAAAAAGTCTAACTTCAACTAAAAAAGGTAATAACATCAAAGTGGTATAAGATGTGTATAGTTGGTTAGATCAAAAAGGAAACTTTTGGTTTGGGGGATCGGAGGAACACAATTCATGGTACTACTCAATTAGGGTAAGAGTAAATATAGAAAATCTTACTTGCACTCCTTTGGCCAATGATTAAGAGCATCAGCATCATTGGTATATATCATGCTAATATAGTCTTTCCACTCCAATGCTCTCTCTTTCTCTGGCGCAAAGCTTGTTCCATACTTCACGTTTGGGCTGGGGCTCACATCTTTGCAGTAAATAGCCTTCTTCTCAGGTGGTTGGGCAAAGAACTTGTGTGCCACATCTTTAAGAGACTCAAGCAATTCCACAGGCACGCCATGGTTCACAACTTGGAAGAACCCAAGTTTCTCAGCAGCACTAGCAATCTCTTCCTCCACCTGATCATGGTTAGGCCCATCAAGCTTTGATAAATCAATTGGAGGAAGTTCATGTGACATGCCATTTTGATTGTCTATTCTCTCTTGTTGTGGTTGAATGTATTGGTCAGGAACCTTAGATATGCCTGAGTCCACTAAGCCTTTAACACCATTGCCATCTCGAACAACAAAGTCAAATAGTGAGTTTCCATCTTTGAAGCTTGGAGCCATTTTTTTAGGTGTGGATCTAAGGGTTCAAGGTTTGTCTATGAGTGTTGGATATTATAGGCGTGGATCTAAGGGACTTGTGTGATGAATTCAAGTGTTGGATATTATAGGTGTGGATCTATATATATATATATATATATAGATCTATATATATATATAATTGTGTGATGAATTCAAGTGTTGGATATTATAGGTGTGGATCTATATATATATATATATATATATAGAGGTGTATATATATATATATATAGGTAAAGCTCAGAGAAAGTCATATTAGAGTCTAATTTTGTGCCAAACATTTAGATTTATGTGGGGACAACACTATAATTATCCTTTTAGGTGTTCAATTCAAATCTGAATCTATATCTATATATTAATAGAGAGCTTAGAGAAAGACAAATTAGAATTACAAATTAGAGTCCAGTTTTGCACCATGTGTTTAGATTTGTGTGGGGACTATACCATAATTATCCTTTTAGGTGTTCTACTCAAATCTAAATCTATATCTATATATTAATAGACAAAAATTAGAGAAAGTCAAATTAGAATCCCAAATTATAGTCTTATTTTGAGCTATGTGTCTAGATTTATATAGAACCATACAATAATTATCCTTCTAGGTGTTCAATTCAAATCTGAATCATATAGAGATGAGTTCAAGTTACATCTGGTGTAACTCCGCAGGAGTTACACATTTTTTAAGCCATTGATTTCCAAAAGATCAAACGGTTAATAACAAAATTCTATTATCCATTACATCTATTAAATACTTACCAAATTAATAGCATACTCTTTTTATTAAATGCTCCTGTATTTTTTTCCTCTTTACTTATTAAGTCATTCATTGTAATTTCTTTTTTTGTGCAATTCCTTATACATTTTTACTCTCTCAACTTTCTACTATTTCCTTACTTTAGTTAGTTTTTTTTTCTCCCCTAAATAAAACCTCATCCATTTTTAACAAAATTTTCAAGCACGATTGAAGGAAAAGGCATCAGAATTTATTTATTTATTTTTAAATTTTTTTTGAGAATCAAGAAATTGAAAATTTGCCCAAATCTCTATCTTTTTGTGGAGATTAGTCGTATCTAATTTACTAAATGCCGTTGCAATGAAATCTAAGAATAACTTAAAAGTTAAAAACAAAACATGGGATCTTCAGGATAAATCTATAAGGTAAAAATAAAATTTAAAGAATTAATAAACCTGCCCTCTAAACCCCCCCCCCTCCCAAAAAAAAGCCGATACATACAAATCCAATAGCTCCACGAAGCATTTCCATGGTTTTGATAATTAAGAAATATCAAATCACATTGTTTTGATCTTATGGAGTAACAACTCAACTTCCCAAAGAAAAGCTTCAAAATCAAAAACATAATTGTCTATGCTACGATTACTTGAGCCCTGTTAATGATTCTACTGATACTAATCATCATACTAGTTTGAGCTTAAATACAAGAGATAGAGATAAGGACATATCCAGCAACCACACCGAATACAAGTCCTAAGTCTGTAGAAGTCTATCCTTAGTGTTAAGACAATCAGGTTGTATCTTAGGTGATAAGGTTGTTTGCAAATCAACGAACATTTAAAAAAGATTAAAAAAAAAAAAATCCAGTAAGTAAAATTGGAACATGAGTATGAGATACGAAGTACCTAAACTAAAACTAATTATAGGTTCTTTTCAAGAAATTTGTGGTCTTCTTGTAGTTGTTTGATGCTATTTTTAGCTCCTACTGTGAATATTTTTGCACTAACATTTTGTTAAAAAGGATGAGGAAAGTGATAGGTTTTATTTAGGGAAGAAAAAAACTGACTAAAGTAAGAAAAACATAGAAAGATAGAGATGGTAGAAATGTACTAGGAATTGCATAGAAAAAGGAATTACAATGAAAATTGAAAAACTTGTTTGTTTGTTTAGACCCTTGAACACATAGATTTTTTAACCAAATGAATTAACCAAGTAATTACTTAGGTTAATTATGAGATCTAGATTAAATAGTAATAAATCATATCATGCAATGTGGATAAATAAATAAGACAACGATATGATTATCCAAGAAAATCAATGAAACCATCTATTTCAAGGTAAAACCTAAGGAGGATTTAACCTAGCTATCTTCAAGGTAAACAAATCCACTATGATAGAATGGAAGATTACAATAGACTTAACCCTAAATCTAAAGCAACCTCAAGTAGAACTTATTAACACGACCACGTGCAGCTCTGACTTCACGAACTCTTCTATCTTAGATTTACTAAACAAAAATTTCATGTTTGTCACTTTGAGATCCCACTCAAAGGTTTTAGATTACAGTCAGTAGTTGATCTTTTGCAGCAACTTGGTTTCACCAGTTCTTGATTGTAGATCTCTTGATTCGGCAGATGCTTGTTGAGTTAGAAGGTACAAAATCTCTCAGATCTCACAGGAGTAACTCACAAGACTTCCAAAAACCTCTAAAATGTAGTTAGGGTTATCCTTTTATATCAAGAAGTGTTTCACTTAAAACCCAAAACATTTTTGTAGTGTTTAGACTGAAATATAGTTCTATAGAAAAAATCCTGACTGCAATTTTTGATCAATCAAAGCTTAATGTGGAAGATAAGGAGTTAGTGAAAATGATTGATCCCATATTGAAAATGAGAGAGACTATTTTATTCTTTTTAATTGTGGTGAAACTGGTGATTAATGAGCTAATATGTATTGATTCAGATATTGGGCTAGATACGTGCGCAAGGGGGAAGTGAAGGGAAGATGTGTCATATGATATTTGTTGGAATGCTGTATCTTGGGAGAGACAAGTTAGAGATGGTTTGCACCAGTTACAAAATTTAGTCAACTAAAAGCTTGAATCTCCTTAAAGAAAGCGAGTGTCACGCCTTAGTTCAAATTGTGGTAGGCCAAAAACGTATTGACCCATTGTGATTAAATTAATTAATTAATTAGCCAAGTTATTAATTAATCAATTTAACATGCAAATGCGTGATAGCACAAATAAATCACCAATAAACTAATTATGCAGTGGCAAATAAATAATACGGTGATTTGTTTATGAATGAAAAAAACCTGATGGTAAAAACCCCACCGGGTGATTTTCAGGTCACCACTCTCGAAACTCCACTATTATCACAACAAGCGGTTACAAGTAAAGGAATCTCAAGTACTTTACCAACCTACAGTTGAACCCTTATCTAATACCCAATTGGACTTGTTCTGTAGTGACAGTTCCTCCTTTTGATGCACGGCTCCCAAGTACATGACTAACCAATTTGATGCGCGGATTTCAGTACGCAGCTTACTCCTTTGCACGAATCCCAGTATGTGACTAACTCCACAGCAACCCTTTGATTGTTGTAGTTGATTTGCAGCAGCTTCACATAGAAACACCAATAAGATCTTCAATGTTCCTACAGTTGATTTGCAGCAGCTTACTCCTTTTCACGAATCCCAGTACGTGACTAATTCCATAGCAACCATTTGATTGTTGTAGTTGATTTGCAGTAACTTCACATAGAAACACTAATAATATCTTCAATGTTGGTGCAAGAGACTTTGCTTGGTTACAGAACCCAAAGGCGTACAAGAAACGCAACAAGAACTCTTTTTTTTTTTTTTTTTTTTTTGTAGGAGGAGTCTAGGGTTTCAAAAAAAAGACCTTACACTGCCCTCTAAACCCCCCCCCCTCCCAAAAAAAAGCCGATACATACAAATCCAATAGCTCCACGAAGCATTTCCATGGTTTTGATAATTAAGAAATATCAAATCACATTGTTTTGATCTTATGGAGTAACAACTCAACTTCCCAAAGAAAAGCTTCAAAATCAAAAACATAATTGTCTATGCTACGATTACTTGAGCCCTGTTAATGATTCTACTGATACTAATCATCATACTAGTTTGAGCTTAAATACAAGAGATAGAGATAAGGACATATCCAGCAACCACACCGAATACAAGTCCTAAGTCTGTAGAAGTCTATCCTTAGTGTTAAGACAATCAGGTTGTATCTTAGGTGATAAGGTTGTTTGCAAATCAACGAACATTTAAAAAAGATTAAAAAAAAAAAAATCCAGTAAGTAAAATTGGAACATGAGAATGAGATACGAAGTACCTAAACTAAAACTAATTATAGGTTCTTTTCAAGAAATTTGTGGTCTTCTTGTAGTTGTTTGATGCTATTTTTAGCTCCTACTGTGAATATTTTTGCACTAACATTTTGTTAAAAAGGATGAGGAAAGTGATAGGTTTTATTTAGGGAAGAAAAAAACTGACTAAAGTAAGAAAAACATAGAAAGATAGAGATGGTAGAAATGTACTAGGAATTGCATAGAAAAAGGAATTACAATGAAAATTGAAAAACTTGTTTGTTTGTTTAGACCCTTGAACACATAGATTTTTTAACCAAATGAATTAACCAAGTAATTACTTAGGTTAATTATGAGATCTAGATTAAATAGTAATAAATCATATCATGCAATGTGGATAAATAAACAAGACAACGATATGATTATCCAAGAAAATCAATGAAACCATCTATTTCAAGGTAAAAACCTAAGGAGGATTTAACCTAGCTATCTTCAAGGTAAACAAATCCACTATGATAGAATGGAAGATTACAATAGACTTAACCCTAAATCTAAAGCAACCTCAAGTAGAACTTATTAACATGACTACGTGCAGCTCTGACTTCACGAACTCTTCTATCTTAGATTTACTAAACAAAAATTTCATGTTTGTCACTTTGAGATCCCACTCAAAGGTTTTAGATTACAGTCAGTAGTTGATCTTTTGCAGCAACTTGGTTTCACCAGTTCTTGATTGTAGATCTCTTAATTCGGCAGATGCTTGTTGAGTTAGAAGGTACAAAATCTCTCAGATCTCACAGGAGTAACTCACAAGACTTCCAAAAACCTCTAAAATGTAGTTAGGGTTATCCTTTTATATCAAGAAGTGTTTCACTTAAAACCCAAAACATTTTTGTAGTGTTTAGACTGAAATAGAGTTCTATAGAAAAAATCCTGACTGCAATTTTTGATCAATCAAAGCTTAATGTGGAAGATAAGGAGTTAGTGAAAATGATTGATCCCATATTGAAAATGAGAGAGACTATTTTATTCTTTTTAATTGTGGTGAAACTGGTGATTAATGAGCTAATATGTATTGATTTAGATATTGGGCTAGATATGTGCGCAAGGGGGAAGTGAAGGGAAGATGTGTCATATGATATTTGTTGGAATGCTGTATCTTGGGGGAGACAAGTTAGAGAAGGTTTGCACCAGTTACAAAATTTAGTCAACTAAAAGCTTGAATCTCCTTAAAGAAAGCGAGTGTCACGCCTTAGTTCAAATTGTGGTAGGCCAAAAACGTATTGACCCATTGTGATTAAATTAATTAATTAATTAGCCAAGTCATTAATTAATCAATTTAACATGCAAATGCGTGATAGCACAAATAAATCACCAATAAACTAATTATGCAGTGGCAAATAAATAATACGGTGATTTGTTTACGAATGAAAAAAACCTGATGGTAAAAACCCCACCGGGTGATTTTCAGGTCACCACTCTCGAAACTCCACTATTATCACAACAAGCGGTTACAAGTAAAGGAATCCCAAGTACTTTACCAACCTATAGTTGAACCCTTATCTAATACCCAATTGGACTTGTTCTGTAGTGACAGTTCCTCCTTTTGATGCACGGCTCCCAAGTACATGACTAACCAATTTGATGCGCGGATTTCAGTACGCAGCTTACTCCTTTGCACGAATCCCAGTATGTGACTAACTCCACAGCAACCCTTTGATTGTTGTAGTTGATTTGCAGCAGCTTCACATAGAAACACCAATAAGATCTTCAATGTTGGTGCAAGAGACTTTGCTTGGTTATAGAACCCAAAGGCGTACAAGAAACGCAGCAATAACTCTTTTTTTTTTGGTAGGAGGAGGTTAGGGTTTCAAAAAGAAAACCTTATGAAGCTCTCTAAGGTTAGGTTTTTCTTTTCCCACCTCCTTTAAATAGGAGCTTAATGGGCTCTCCTATTCCAAATAGGTTTACACAAACCTTGAGCTTTCCTAGTCCAATAAGGATTATACAAACCCATAAACAAATAACCTTTTAGAATAAAATATTGCTGGCTATAATCTAAAAACCTGTAAGCTTGATCAATCGAGACATCTATCGAGCTTTAATGAATCTCGACATATCAAGCTTCTGTCGAGGAGGTATCGAGACATACAGATTGCACTTTTCTTGAGTAGTTCTTGAGTAGTCTTCATGTCTTCAATTTAACCACTTGTAATGATCATCTTGAACCTATTTAGATTTATCCAAATACAAGTAAAATGCGTTTTGTCAAAAGATATGCCAATTACATAAAAATATGTCCCTAACAATCTCCACCTTTGGCAATATGTGACAAAACCACAAGAGTACATTGAATGTCCTATAATACAATCTACTCAAGATTACAGAATAAATAAGCCTAGTCTAAAAGATCTGAACCCTGGAAGTTGTTGCAAGAAGAGGATCAGAATCTTGACTTGGCTTTAACTTGTCTTTCTTGAAAGGCACTAAACAAAACACATCAAGGTACCGTGTGGAAAATAATGACAAATTAAATAAACAAGAAACATGTGTATAAAGAGAGAAAAGAATCAACACATGTGAGATAAAGAGTGAAACACATACATCATTATCAAATATAGAAGCAACACATGATGTATGTAAATGGTTACAAAACCAAAAGATACACAACAAAAAAAAAAAAAAATCAATATCAATGTGTAGCAAAACTAACTCTCCCCCTAAGTTAGTTACATAAAAAACATTCTTCCCTTAAACATGAAGTTCTCCCCTTAAGTCTATTACTCCTTGTTAGGTTCTAAGGTCTTAGGATTTTATGTATTTAGAACTCTAATTTGTAATGTTGGCAAACCATGATCAAAACATTGTATTTAGTCTTATTTAGACTTGCTCAAAGTTGGTTTAATATTGTAAAGTTGGAATCGAGTGGCTGCAGAAGTACTTGGGACTTTCGGCCTGGCTCGATCGATCGAAGAATAGACTCGATCGATCGAAAATCGCACAGGTTGAATTTTCTGCAGAATTTCCAACTCAGCCCTACTTCATTAAACGTTTAGGGTTTCATGTTTTTACCCTAGAAAGAAGTAGTCCGTGGATTCGGAGCCTGCACGTGGTCGTGTCAGGAAGTTCTACTGGTGGGTAGCATTAGGAAGTCGAGCGGGGAGCTTGTAGTCCTTTTGTACGAACTTCAATTCTTTCATAATGAATTCAGGTTAGCCTTGAGGATCGGTGGGTCAAATCCTCCCCAGGTTTTTACCGTGTGGTTTCCTGGGTGATCATATCTTGTGTTATTTATTTTCCGCTGCTTTATATTCTTGATATGATTGTTTGGATTGTTTTAACCTAGAATTACTTAATTTGACTAAGTAACAACTTGGCTAATTAATCTAGGTTATGCAATCTGTGTGTTTAAGGGGTCTAAAACCGTTCACTCCTCTTGAGGAACGACATTCTATTCTCAAATTTCTCCCCCTTTTTGACATGATTGTCAAAGGGCATAAAAAACCAAAAAACATGACAGGAGACAGACAAAAAACTAACAAAGAGGGAAATGAGGAGAACAAGGAACCATAGAGCTACAAGAAAAAGAAAAACATGATGCAATGGACACACAAAAAAATGCAAAAAAAAAAAATGAAATGCATGCAAGGGAATCTCGATCGATCGAGAGGTGTCGAGATAGGTGTTGAGAAAGAATTTATCAGACGTGATAAAGGAAGCTCTGATACCACTTGATAGGCCAAAAACGTATTGACCCATTGTGATTAAATTAATTAATTAATTAGCCAAATTATTAATTAATCAATTTAACATGCAAATGGGTGATAGCACAAACAAATTATCAATAAACTAATAATGCAGCAGAAAATAAATGACATGGTGATTTGTTTACGAATGGGAAAAAATTAACGGCAAAACCCCCACTTGGTGATTTTCAGGTCACCACTCCCGAAACTCCACTATTATCACAACAAACGGTTACAAGTAAAGGAATCCCAAGTACTTTACCAACATACAGTTGAACCTTTACCCAATACCCAATTGGACTTGTTCTGTAGTGACAGTTCTTCCTTTTGATGCACGGCTCCCAAGTACGTGACTAACCAATTTGATGCGCGGATCTCAGTACGCGGCTTAATCATTTTCATGAATCCCAGTAAGTGACTAATTCCATAGCAACTATTTGATTGTTGTAGTTGATTTGCAGTAACTTCACATAGAAACACTAATAAGATCTTCAATGTTGGTGCAAGAGACTTTGCTTGGTTACAGAACCCAAAGGCGTACAAGAAACGCAACAAGAACTCTTTTTTTTTTTTTTTTTTGTAGGAGGAGTCTAGGGTTTCAAAAAAAAGACCTTACGAAGCTCTCTAGGGTTAGGTTTTTCTTTCCCACCTCCTTTAAATAGGAGCTTAATGGGCTCTCCTATTCTAAATAGGTTTACACAAACCTTGGACTTTCCTAGTCCAATAAGGATTATACAAACTCATAAACAAATAGCCTTTTAGAATAAAACACTGCTAGCTATAATCTGAAAACCCGTAAACTCGATCAATCGAGACATCTATCGAGCTTTAATGAATCTCGACAGATTGAGCTTTTGTCGAGGAGGTATCGAGACATACAGATTGCACTTTTCTTGAGCAGTTCTTGAGTAGTCTTCATGTCTTCAATTTAACCACTTGTAATGATCATCTTGAACCTACTTAGATTTATCCAAATACAAGTAAAGTGCGTTTTGTCAAAAGATATGCCAATTACATAAAAATATGTCCCCAACAAATAGAGTTGTGTATTTTCTAATCTTAAATAAATAATATTTAGAAGTATTATTTAGTTTCTCTTTGTATTAATTCCATTATTATTCTGTTTGCACCAATAATTTTAAGGAGAATCAAACACATGGAGCCTACACAAGAGAAACCAAATGAGAGTGTTGGAGATCTCAAGATTGGAGATAATCTAGTGGTAGCTGACATTGTGGATAAACTACCACAATCTTGGAGGGAGTTCTAAAAGATTTTGCGGCACAAACAAAAAGAGACATCCTTGGAGACTTTGATCACACTCATCCATGTGGAGGAGGAGGAGGCTAGAGGACAAGATGAACTCATGATACAAGAAAGCAATGATAATTCCACCATAAAGGTAAACCTTATTTCTGTCAATTATAATATACCCAAAAATCATTTTCCTAGAAATGGTTAATTGAAGTCTAAAAAGAAAGTTTCAAAAATAATAATAGACCTCAAGGAAGGGGAAACACAAATAAAAATAATAATAAGAACCAAAGACCCCCTTCACAAGATCAATTTAATAGATCTTGTTTTGTTTGTGGCAAGAGTGGGCATATTGCCAAATTTTGCAAATTATTGAAATGTGAATTTTTTCCATAGGCTAACGTAATCGAAGATCCTTTAGTAGCTATGATAACAGACATCAATATGGTGCAACATATTGAAGGGTAGCAGGCAGATTCTAGTGATAATAGGCATATCTGCTATGACAAAGATTGGTTCAAGTTGTACATTTCCTTTGAAGAAGAAAAAACAATTATGCTTGGTGACTCTAGCAAAACCAAGGTTCTTGGGAGTGGTGAGATTGATTTGAAATTCACTTTTGGGCATATGCTAATATTGAAAGATGTGCTTTATTTTTCGTCCATGAGAAAGAATTTGATGTCAAGCTTTTTGCTTAACAAGGCTGGCTTCAAGCAAACTATAAAATCTGATAATTATGTAATCACTAAAAAGGGATTATTTGTGGACAAGAGTTATGCTTGTGATGGGATGTTTAAATTAGATGTTGAGAATAATAAAGCATCTACCAATTCAGTTTATATGCTTTCTTCTATTAATTTTTGCCATGTTCGTATGTGTCATATAAATAGTAGATATGTGAGAATCATGAGTAATTTAGGATTAATTCCAAGACTGTTAAAAAATTTTGAAAAATGTAAAACTTGTAGTCAAGCTAAGATTACAAAAAGGCTTCATAAAAGTGTTGTAAGAAATAACGAATTGCTTGAGTTAATTCACTCCAATTTATGTGAATTTGAGGGAATTTAACTAGTGGAGGAAATAGATATATTATCACTTTTATTGATGATTTCTCAAAACATACAACTGTTTCTTTGTTCAAAAATAAAAATGTTGCCTTTGAAAAATTTCAAGATTTTTTTAAAAGAAGTTGAAAATCAATTCAATAGAAAAATAAAAAGAATAAGAAGTGATAGAGACTGTGAGTATGAATCAAGTGCATTCAACTCATTTGTCTAGTCTTTGTAAGTTATCCATGAAACTGTTGCACCATATTCACCTCATTCTAATGGTGTGGTTGAAAGAAAAAAAAAATAGAACTTTAATTGAATTAACAAATGCCATGTTAATTGAATTTGGTGCACCTTTACATTTTATGGGATGAAGCTATTTTAATTGCATGTCATATTTTGAATAGGGTGTCATATAAAAAAAAATCACACACCACACCTTTTGAGATGTGGAAATGACATAAGCCAAAGTTGAGATATTTGAGAGTAGTATGAGGTTATCTTGCTTATGAAAGGTTTGTTGACCCTAAAATACCTAGATTAGGTATGAGAGTTACTACCTGTGCTTTTCTTGGTCATGTGATTAATAGTATAGCCTATAGATTTTTTGATCTTGAAAACAAAATAATTTTTGAGTCTGGTGATGCAATTTTTCATGAAGAAATTTCATTTTAAATTGAAAAATAGTAAGGGTTGAAGAAAATATTTTGTCACAACCTAGTTCTTCTACTTCTCATTTACAAAATTAAAAAAAAAAAATTGAAATAGAACCTAGATGAAGTAAAAGAGCTAGAGTTGAAAAGGATTTTGGTCCTGATTATTTTGTTTTTAATATTAAGGAAGATCCTCAAAATTTAAAAGAAGTTTTAACATCACTTGATGCTATATTTTGGAAAGAGGCTTTAAATGATGAAATAGAATCTCCAATTTTTAATAGAACTTGGAAATTAGTAGATCTTCCATCGGGTTGTAAGAAGTTAAAACCGAATGGATCAATAGATAAGTTTAGAGCTAGACTTGTTGCAAAAGGCCTTAAACAAAAAAAATTTAACAAAAAGCTGATTTTAATTTCTTTGATACATTTTCTCTAGTAACAAAAATTACATCTATTAGATTGTTAACTACTATTGCTGTAATTTTTTATTTGAAAAATTCATCAAATGGATTTTAAAAATTGCTTTTTTCTAAATGGGGACTTAGATGAAGTGATTTATATGGATCAACTTGAAGGCTTTGTAGGGCTTGGTCAAGAAAGCAAGGTATGTAAGCTAATTAAATCCCTATATGGCTTAAAACAGCCACCTAAACAGTGGCATGAAAAGTTTAATTCTTGCATGATTGAAAATGGTTATGGATCAAATGAATGTGATAAATGTATTTATTCTAAATCACGGAATAATTTACACCTTATTATTAGCCTCTATGTGGATGATATGTTGATTTTTGGCTTAAATATGCATGTTATAAATGAGACAAAAAAAAAAGTAAAAGAAAAAAGAAGCTTAAAATCCATTTTGATATGAAAGATCTTGGTGAGGCTAATTTTATTTTGGACATGAAAATTACAAAAATATGTGATGAAATATTTCTTGATCAATCACATTATGTTGAGAAAATTTTGAGAAAATATAATTTTCATGAGCACAAAAGTGTAGCTACTCCTTTTGATTTTATTGTTCATTTACTTCCTGTGAATAATGATGATGAGATTTTTAATCAAAAAGATTATGCTAGCATCATTGATAGTTTGTGTTATACTACTGATTGTACTGAACCTGACATTGCATATGCAATAGGAGTGCTTAGTAGAGATCATTGACTAGCTATTGAGCGAGTCATGATATATTTAATTGATACCAAAAGTTATGACTTATTTTATAAAAAGTACCTTACTGTGATTGAAGCTTTTAGTGATGTCAATTGGAATACTTTGTCAAATGATTCTCTCTCTCTCTCTATCACTGGTTATATTTCTACCTTAGGTAGTGGAGCTATTTGTAGGAAATCTAAAAAGCAAATAATAATTGCTAATTCAACAATGAAAGTTGAATTAATAGCATTAGCTTCAGCTAGTGAAGAGGAAATTGACTTACAGATTTATAATATGAAATTCCACTTTGGGAAAAGCTAATTCCACCTATATTAATTCATTGTGATAGCACTGTCACAATTGGTAGAATTAAAAACCGTTATTACAATGGAAAATCTAAATTTATAAGAAGAAAGGACATACCGTGCGATCTTATTTGACTAGTGGCATCATAACCTTGGGTTATGTTAAATCTAATGATAATCTTGCAGATCCATTTACTAAGGCCTTGGCAAAAGATAAAGTCTAGAATACATCAAAGGGGATGGGACTAAAGTCCATAGATTTATGAGCCATGTTTGAGGATACCTAACCCAAGGATCAGAGATCCCGAGAATTGGGTTTAACAGGAAAAATGAATCATATGATGGTCGTAACAAATGCACTATTTATTTCTTTAATTATTTATTTTGTAAATAAATTTTTAATTGTCCATCCCTATGAAGTAAGCATTTATCCTATACTGTGGAGAGGTTGAAAAAAAACTCTTAATGAAATTTGTAGTTTGTATGAGCGGGGCGTTTGAATTATAGGAGCACCCTTGATAAAATTTCACCTATATAAGTGTGGGGGTGGTGCTGCTCCTTATGAGATTTGACTTAATCTCAAATATACTCATGAAACTGGAATTAGCACACAGCTGTAAAGTGCTAGCTATAAACACTTATGTCAACACTTAGGTTGTTATGTGTAAGTAGTGATGCTTAATTTTCTCAAAGCAATCATAGTTCAAGTCGGAGACTATTACGACTCTGGAGGTAAGATCATTGTTTTACTAAGTGAAGGTTCAATGTGGAGCACACATTCATGATGCATAGTGACTCGTTTTTACTTGGTAATCTCTTTTTAACTAAAATTATTTAATACTAAAGTTAGTGGGGGATTGTTGGAGTATTTTAATATCAAGGTGCTGCAAGTTAGAATACCAAAAAAAAGGGCGAAAAACCCATTTTAGTCTCTACATTTTCACCCGATTCCCACTTTGGTCCCTAACTTTTTTTTCTCACTGATTTTATTCCCTATCCTGGAAAACGTGTCACGTTTTAATACCTGACGTTACATCAGAGACGAAAACAGCTAGCAAACGAAAAAAAATTAAAAATATTAAAATAATGCCCACTGTGTCCACGTGGCTTTCCACATCAGCCTCTAAATTAAAAAAAATTAATTTATTAATTTATTTAACTAAATAAAAAAATTAAAAACAAAAATAAAAACCAAACCTAGCAAGAACAACAAATTTAAAACCCAGCAAATTTAAAACCTAGCAAGAACAAGATCAACAAAACACAAACCCATCAAATTTAAAACCCAAAAAATTAAATTTAAACCCATATTTCAAACACACAGATTCAAACACACAGATCTAACACACTTCTTCATCATCAAATTCAACCATGCTGCTGCTCTTTCTTCTACTACTCTTTCTTAACGCCTTCGACATATCCACCAGAGACCTTGTTGGACAACCCATTGATGATATACATCGCGATGACGCTAGACGAGACCTACCTGTGTGGCTCCGTTGCTGAAGTATTCTCCGTCCTCTAACACGACTCCTATCCAGAAAGCATCGTCTTCCACTTAATTGCCTCTTGCCTATATAGCCACAACAACAACCTCCACCATGTCATCACTTCAACGTTTCCGTACTTGAGTTTCCACCTTTACCTCTTCGACTCCAAGATCTCCTACTCCATTCGACGCGCTCTCGATGAACCTCTCAACTACGCTCGGATCTACCTAGCAGATTTGGTTCCCTTCACTGTTCGCCGAATCATCTACTTCGATTCCAATCTCATCATCATAGATGATGTGGCTAAGCTCTGGAACATTAATTTAGGTAACGATGAGAGAGAGAGAGAGAGAGAGAGAGAGAGAGAGAGAGAGAGAGAGACATGGGGGTGGCTGGGATTGTGGGTTGCGATGGGTGGTTGGCCGGCTGTTTTTCCTTTTTTTTGTCTCCAACACGTGGATTTTTGTTGTCGGTGGAGTGGAGGTGGGTGGTTTTGTTCCAAACTGTTGTGGTATGGGGGGTCAGTGGAGTGGTGGTGGGTTAGGTTTTGCCAATTTGTTGGTGGTTGCTTGGGTTTGCTGGGATGTGAGATTTGGAGGCTCAAATTTCATTTTACTAAGTTTGAATTTAATTTTTTGGGTTTTAAATTTGCTAGGTTTGTGTTTTGTTGATCTTGTTCTTGCTGGGTTTTAAATTTGTTGTTCTTGCTGGGTTTGGTTTTTATTTAGAGAGAGAGAGAGAGAGAGAGAGAGAGAGAGAGAGAGAGAGAGAGAGAGAGAGAGAGAGACATGGTGGTGGCTGGGATTGTGGGTTGCGATGGGTGGTTGGCCGGCTGTTTTTCCTTTTTCTTTGTCTCCAACACGTGGATTTGTGTTGTCGGTGGAGTGGAGGTGGGTGGTTTTGTTCCAAACTGTTGTGGTATGGGGGGTCAGTGGAGTGGTGGTGGGTTAGGTTTTGCCAATTTGTTGGTGGTTGCTTGGGTTTGCTGGGATGTGAGATTTGGAGGCTCAAATTTCATTTTACTAAGTTTGAATTTAATTTTTTGGGTTTTAAATTTGCTAGGTTTGTGTTTTGTTGATCTTGTTCTTGCTGGGTTTTAAATTTGTTGTTCTTGCTGGGTTTGGTTTTTATTTCTGTTTTTAATTTTTTATTTAGTTAAAATTAATAATTTTTTTTTTAATTTATAGGCTGACGTGGAAAGCCATGTGGACACAGTGGGCATTATTTTAATATTTTTAATTTTTTCCGTTTGCTAGCTGTGCAATTTCCGTATCTGATGTAACGTTAAGGACTAAAATGAGACGCGTTTTCCAGGGTAGAGACTAAAATTGGTGAAAAAAAAAAGTTAGGGACCAACGTGGGAATTGCATGAAAATGTAGGGACTAAAATGAGTTTTTGCCAAAAAAAAAAAAGGAAGCTGCAGGTTCAAGAATTTGAAACATGCCAGGTTTGACTGATTGAGAGAACAGGTTTGACTGACCAAAAGACGGGTTTTGTAAAATTTAATTAAAGCCCATCAGCTTGTTAAACCCATTAAGTGATTAAGTTTTCAGATCTATTCTCCTAATATATAAAGGAAACCTTAATGCACGTTTTGTGAAGACTTTGAAGGTGTTCTTGTGATATTTAAAAGGTGTTGTGCCTTCTTATTTCAAAGTTATTACTAGCAAGATCAACAACTATTGATGATCTAAACCTTTGAGTATGATCTTAAAGTCACAAACGGGGAGTTTGTGTTCAGCAAATCCAAGATAGAAGAGTCCATGGAGTCAGAGCTGCACATGGTCGTGTTAGTAAGTTCTATTTGAGGTAGCTTTAGATTTAGAGTTTAAATCTATTGTAATCTTCTATTCTATTATAGTGGATTTGTTTATCTTGAGGATAGCTAGGTTAAATCCTCCCCATATTTTTACCTTGAAAAGGTTGGTTTCATTGGTTTTCCTGGGTTATCATATTACTTTCTTCTTTATTTTTCAACACCAAGTAATATGTTTGCATATGTTTAACCTATATCTCATAATTAACCTAAGTAAATAATTGGCTAATTCATTAGGTTAGACTAATCTATTTAAGGGGTCTAAACAAACAAACAAGTGGTATTAGAGCAGGTTCACTCTGATTGGATTAACGTCCTGAGTGAGATCCTTGATCCCTGCTTTCAAGGATAATTTTAAGTGTCATATTGCTTTTGGCTAAGATAATTTGAATAAAAAGGACACTAATGTTTCTGTTGATTTTATTGATGCTTGTGAAACTCTCCATAAGGAATTATTTAAATCTATGAAAATTGCTAAGAAATTCAAGGTAGAGTTAAAATTGGTCAATCTTGAAAAAGAGGAATTGATTGTGAGATTGGATGAATCTAATAAAAAGAATGAATTTTTGAGAAATCAAATTTCCTTTCAAGATGAAAAGATGCAAAGTTTGAAACAAAAGTTAGCTGAGTTTGAAGCTAAATCAAAAAATTTGTCTAATACCAAGCCTGTTGTTGGTGACAGATCTATTTCTGTTCTCATTAAGCCTAAAGCTGAGAAAGTTTATAGTCCTCCTTTCAAGAGGAATCATAAATAAAAGACTTATTTTGCTAGGTTAGACAAAGGTTAAAGTTTTGATGTAGACGTTAAAGTTTCTAATCCTATGTCTAAATGTCGTGTTAGAGAGCGAAAGGAAACTGTTTCTGTGCCTACCTATTACCATTGTGGTGTTGCTAGTCATATTCAACCAAATTGTTCTTTGTTGAGGAAAGAACCAAAGCCTGTGACCATAAATCCCTCTAGGGAAACTAATGTTCCTAAATTTGTTCCTGTTTGTCACTTTTGTGGTGTTTGTGGTCACATTCGTTCTAACTGTCATAAATTGAAATTTAAGTTTGTTGGCTTGTGAAAGGAAATTGAAGGATTTCAGTCTCTTTTAGAAGAATTTTTTAAACCCTCAAATACACTTTGTTTCTCATGGTTTTTCACCTACAAAGCCAAAGACTCATGCTATATGGGTTAGATTCGCTAAGATGAGTGTCGTTTACCTACCCTTGATTTAATTCTTTCAATTATTTGTGGACATTTTTTCTTTCAGTTTTTGGTTGTTTTATTTTCTTAGGTTATTTTGTTTATTCAAAAAAAAGAAACCAAAAACATTGAAAATTTTCAAAAAGACAAAAATATTTTATTTTGTGTCTAGTTTTATTTTTTCTTGAGGATTACTTGAATTATGATATCTCTCTTTTGATTTAGAACATGCTTGATATTGTAGAGAAACATAGAAAACATATGTTGCATAACTGAGTGTATAAGCTATTTCTCATTTTATATGAGTATGTACTAGTTTGTATATGTACTCATAGGTTAATCAAGAAATTGATATTTCTTATTTGTGTACTCTTTATAGCTCAGTTGAGCACTGTTATGCATTGTTGTTGCATTCTATTCGTTTAGCATAATGTGTGTTTTTTTTTTTGTCATAAAATTTTTGAAAATCCAAATATATATATATATATATATTTTGGTATTGCACGCCATTAAGTGTGTAATTAAGGTTGGCCAATGAAATTTACATTTCATGATTGTGTACCTTGTTTAGCTTTGATGAGCTATTTTTTGCACTTTGCTAGTTTGTGCTATGTAGTGTTTGATTGTGTGAGTTGGTTATAGTCTTCAAACAAATGATTTTGGTTTTGATGTCACATATTTTGATTGTAAGGATTAGAAAATTGTAGGAAAAATACATAAATAAATATTTCATCACTGTTACTCACCAATCTTGAATACCCGTGTGCAATTTATAAAAGCTATGTTCAGTAAGGTATAACATTTGTGCAACAAGATTAAATGAGGTGTTATACTCAAAAGAATTTTAAAAAAAAAATTGTAACAAGGGTATTTTCTTTTCTATCTCTGATATGCCCATGTATGATATCTTTGATTGTGCTCAAAATAAAAAGCAAAAAGAAACAAAATGCTTTTACATGATTGCAAGTGTATTTTCTAGGAGATGTGAGAGTTATATAATATAACTCTTTAGGTGATAGTCACTTTCAATCAATGTGATTGATGATGTAGAAAATTTGTTTGATTACTATCTACATATCACCTATTCTGTACTCTGTACACTTGCTAGTAGCACACACTACATGCAAATCTATACTAAACTCAGCATGTATTGATTGTGTGTTGGCTAATCTGGCAATCTTTAATTGCGTATGATTTGATGTGCAAATGCAATTTTTTTTTGTTTTTGTTGAGAATTGAAGAAAAATGTGTTTAGAAGTTTAAAATCCTATATTTTAACTTCTTGATTGGTTTTGATATTTGCATCTAAGAGGCATCATGTTTTTTAAACTTTTAGGGATCATGTTCGTATACATTGAGTCTTAAAACTTCTTTTCAAGTAGTTTTTCTACATAAAATTTCCATATTTTTAAAGTTTTAAAATTTACATTGTTCGACCGATCGAAAATCTCCCTTGACTAATCAAAACTATGAATTTTTGTGTTCAAACTCACTGCCTCTTATGATCGATGCCTAATTGATGATCGACTAATCAAAAATTTCTAGAAAATTTCTTCGATTGATACTCGATTCCTTTTGACCGATCGAAACTGGAAAATTTTCAGTTTTAAGATTCCTGACCAATCTTTCTTTTCATGCATCATTTGTGTTTGGATTCACATTCATTGCATTGTTTTCTTTATCTATCTTGCATTTTTTGCAATCATATCTCAAATAGTTTGGTTTCACATACAATACGCATAGACTTTGCTAAATTGGGTACTCAACTTTATTTAAAAATTGATTGATCAATTTTTTTAGTCCTCTGTACATTTTAGTATATGTTATTTTTCTTGATGTGTGAACTGTTGAAAATAGGGAAATTTTTTTAAGAGATATGGTGGATAATATATGTGCAAATATTTTCTCTAAAACACATTTGTGGATGCAACGGGGAGTATGCCTCAGTTGAGTCGATCATGGCGGAGAAAAATAGAGTTGCCACCTAAATTAGGTCTAGGAACCATAAATTTAGCGCCCTTGTAGAAGGACTGATTTTTACCAGAGCATGTGTCTGAAGTTTAGGTCAGGGGCTAAGAAGGTATTAAGCACCCAACCCCACTCAACCCATAGGTCGGCCTCCACTCATTGTGTTTCAAATCCTAATTCTATCAAAGGGCTCTCTAATATGTTATTCTAGACTCACACATACTAAAATGTATCTATATCTAACATCCAAACATGGCATATGTCCTACACTAATTCATAGCGTAAAACACTATCATTCATCTAGCACATATGTTTGTTTTTAGACTCCTTAAAACACAACCGGATTAACCTAGTAAATTAGCCAAGTGATTACTTAGTCCAAATTTTAGATCTAGGTTAACACAATCATATAATCATATCATGCATAGCAGTGGAAAAGTAAATAACACAAAGATATGATCACCCAGGAAAACCAAACCAGTAAAAAACCTGGGGAGTATTTAACCTAACTATCCTCAAGGTAAACTTGAATCAATTATAGAAAGAATTGAAGTTTTACAATAGAATTTAGACCACTAACATTCTATTACTACCCTCTAGTAGAAACTTACTGACACGACCACGTGTAAGTTCCGAGGCCACAGACTCCTTCTTTTTTGGATTCTCCAGCAAGTACAAGCACACCCACTTGTGTATCTTTAAGCTCTTATGGCAGCAACTGAATGATCATCAAGTTCTTGAAGAAATCTCCTCCTTGATAATCCTAAACTTGTGTGAAGGAAAGCTCCTCACAGACCTCACAAGAGATTCACACAAACAGCAATATGAGCAACCAGAACTTCTCTAAAAACGTGACTAGGGTTTTCTTTATATACTAGGTGAATTAGATTTGAAACCCTAATCCTTAATGGGCTTAGGCTGAGTTGGAAATTTTGCAAAAAAAACATTTTGCCTGAGATTCGATTGATCAAGTCTAAGCTTCGATCGATCGAGCCAGGCTGAAAGTCACTAGTACTTTTACAGCCACTCGATTCCAACTTTACATAAAAGATACAACTTTGAGTAAGTCTAAACAAGGCTAAACAACCTGTTTTGATCATGGTTTGCCAACATTACACATTAGAGTTCTAAATACATAAATTTCTAAATCTTTAGAATCTAACAACATATATATCCAAGGGCAACAAGTATATCACAAGGCAGAAACATCAACAAGGCATTAATCATCAAGTATATTTGATCAATCAAACTTAGTCTCGTGGTATTCATCAATCAAGGAGACCAATCCTCATATTTAAAGATGCATGTTTATATTAATATGCATGACTTACATTCACTTACCTTGCTGCACCATAACACCTCAGCACCTATGCATCAATGCATATTCAAGTTCATATGCATGTTCATGTGATTCATCAAAGACATAAACCCTAATTATCAATTCAACAATCAAAGTTGTTAGGACATATGTAAATCATGTTAGGAACATATGTCAATATTTTATGTAATTGGCTAATCCTTTGACAAAACACACTTTACTTGTAATTAGGTAGATCTAGGATGTGTTTAATACTTCAAGGAACAAGGTTTCAAGATTAAGTGTTAAAGCCATGCAAGTCTGTCCAAGAAACAAGTGAAGAAGTGCTGGAGATAGCTAGCATCTATCAAGGTTAACAAACTGCTGAAGCCCTAAGCTTGACAGCTAGCTCGATAGATACCCCATCTGTCAAGGTTTATGGAATTTAGTTTTTCAGGGCTGATTTTCATCAAATCCGTGGATATATGTTTGGGCTTTCTTTTCTCACAACCCTAAACATATATAAGAATTATTTTAAGGGTTGTAAAAGGTTGCGCGCAAGTGTGAAGCAAAGTTCTGTTCATGTAAATTGTGAACGGAGATAGAATTTGTCCTAGTTCATCTTTCTCTTGAAGAAGCTGCTGTGTTTGTACACCTTAGGGTTTTGTGACCAAGGAGCTTCATGATCTTCATCGTGTGATGAACTGAAGAACTTTGCAGCCAACATCTTTCTCAAGTTAGTGATTAAGTCATGTACTTGGATCTGCGCATCGATTGGTTAGTCACGTAATGGGAGCCGTGCATTAAAAGGAGAGGTTTTCACTACAGAACAAGTCCAAATGGGTATTGGGATTAGGGTTCAACTGTAGGTTGGTATAAGGGACTGGGATTCCTTTAGTTGTAACCGCTTGTTTTGATAATAGTGGATTCTTGAGAGTGATGACCTTAAAATCACCTGGTGGGGTTTTTGCCGTGTAGGTTTTCCTTATTCGTAAACAAATCACCGTGTCAATTAAATTTCTCCTACACTTTAGTTAATTGGCGATTTATTTGTGCTACCACGTATTTTGCATGTTAATTGAATTAATTGATTAACTTGGCTAAATCAATTGGTTAATATATCACAAGGGGTCAATGCATTCTTGGCCTATCAAAAGCATGTGAAACATATTATTCTACTAACCCTAAACCTAAACATGTGAAAACTAGACTTAACAAAACCTATACATGTGATTAAAACTAAGCACGGCAAATAAACTAACATGTGCTCTAAATTTGCATTTCAGGGTACGAGAATGCGTGCGCATACATGAGTATGCGTACGCATCTCAACTGTATGAGTACGCATGGATAAAGCATGCACATGCATACAAACCCAGAAACAAAATTTTAAATCTACAAACAAAAAAACAATTTAGCAAACCCTAGCATACTTCTAATACATAACTAAACAACCTAAACTAGCAACAAAGATATCAAAGATAAAAAAAATGAAAATAAACAAAAAAACCATTCCTAAACATGCATTGGATCTAACAACAAACAAGAGCAATATTTAACACATCAGAACTTGTTTATCAATATATCCAATCATTCAACTCATTAATCAAAACATGATGAGACATGACAAATCAAACCCAAACAAATCAAATCATATTTCTAAGAATATATAACACATAAATAAAATTAAGAACAATAAGAACAAAAAAATAATCCAAATCAAGGAAAAGTGATGAAGGGAGACTCACCTTGCTTATGAAACATAACTTGATCGATATTTTAATCGTCTCTTCAGTGCCTACACAACGAGATCGAGTAATAATCAAAGGAATTAAATATATCAATAGTCTATTAGTAATCATAACTTAAAAATAAAAAGATGTTCTTGAAAAGATTGTTTCAAAAAGGTTTTCAAAGAGATTAGAAAATGATTTCTACCCTAATGAGTAATAGGGAGAGGTTTTGAAAAGCCAAAAATGTGCTTAGTGATGTGTTTGCAGAAAGTTCAAAGTTAGAAAAGAGTTTTGGAAGATTTTAGGTGAAAAATCAACTCTCTCTTACTAGGGTTTAAGTTTGGAGGCATAAAGTTTTATTTATATATTTAAATAAGGGTTTTAGGCTCATTCTGAGGGTTTTGGACGTTCTAAAGGATATAAGGGCCAGGCCCAATCAAAGAGGGGGGCTTTGGGCCCTAAAAACTGAAGTTCTGAGGTTCTGGAATGGGCCATACGTACACAAGTTAGTGCATGCGTCCTTAGAAACCCTAATTTTGATAGCTCTAATAGCTTGACTTCAAATGGTTATAACTCACTTAATTTATGTCTAAATTAGGCCAAATTTATATTCCAATTGAAGCCTAAGATATCTACTTTTCAATGAAATAAACCTCAATCAAAACATCTTTGTGGATAAAAAGTCATGGTAAAAACAATAAGTAAAGGTCATTTTTCAGCATTGTTTTCAAAGAGATTTGAGCATTTTTAAGTTGTGATTACTTTCGAACTATCAAAATATCTTCAATTACCTTTTGTAGACATGTCAAGCTCATCATTGGGACCAGAGACTAAAATTTATTAACCAGGTACAAAATGAGGTGTCTACAACATTTTGACGCTGAATTTTCATATCATTGAGATATATATTATATAGTCTTAACTGGTTGTGCCTAGAATGTTTGCATGCATCTGTTTATGGGTTGCATAGTGTCAAGTTTGCATATATTGAAAGAGAGAATATTTGTATTCATGTGAATTCTCAACTCATGTGTCTTTATTTTTCCCTACTTCCTAAATTTTCCTTAAAACTGTTTTTCTCAAAAAATTGTTTTGTTTTATTTTTCCTATTTTTATAAGAGGAGAAAGTTGTTTTTAAAACCTATGCTATTTATAGGGGGAGTTGTTGCTCTTCATAGGGGCAGTTGCCTCTATTTTCTATAGAATTGATTATTTTTGTTATGGTTCCTTGATTCTCTATTTTCTTTTGCCCTTTGTTGAGTATGTTTACTCTTTATTCTTTGGTTGAGTTGTCTTTGTCAATCCATGACAAAAAGAGGGAGGAATAGATGAAATTTGGAAAAATGTTTTTAACTATTTTTATTTAGGGGGAGATGAAATTGTTTTTGAAATGAGGAGAAAATAAAAGTTTTTTTTTTTTTTTTTGGGTATCTAACTTAGCGGGATATTTAATTTGCTTTAATTTGATGATTCATATTGTTTATCTGTTTTTATTTCTACACATGCGGTGATGTGCTCTTTTGAGTGTTTCAGGAAAGACAAGTATATTCTGATTAAGACCTTTTGCCTCTTCTTGTAACTTTTGGGTTAGAAGTATTAGATTAGGATTTGTGATGTATTTGGGCATTTTATTTTAATTGGGTTATCCTTGTATTTAAGCATTTCATGTTATATGTAAGTTTTGTCACGGATTGCCAAAGGGAGAGATTGTTAGGTTCTAAAAGTTTAGAACAACTGGTAAACCGTAAGTACAAACTTGTCTAGATATAGATTCCTAAGTCTATAGGTTTGATTAGACAATGCTTAAGGGGTTGCAAGTTAGAATACAAAAAAAGAGGAAGTTACAGGTTCAAGAATTCGAAACATGCCAGGTTTGACTAATCGAAAGACAGATTTTGTAGAATTTAATTAAAGCCCATCAACTTGTTAAGCCCATTGAGTGATTAAGGTTTCAGATCTATTCTCCTAGTATATAAAGGAAACCATAAGGCACGTTTTGTGATGACTTTGGAAGTGCTCTTGTAAGATCTAAAAGGTGTTGTGCCTTTTCCTTTCAAAGTCACTACTAGAAATCATTCTCGTACTATTAAATCGGTAGATGATCTAAACTTTTGAGTGGGATCTCAAAGTCACAAATGGGGAGTTTGTGTTCAGCAAATCCAACATAGAAGAGTTCGTGGAGTCAGAGTTGCACGTGATTGTGTTAGTAAGTTCTACTTGATGTAGTTTTAGATTTAAGGTTTAAATCTATTGTAATCTTCCATTTTATCATAGTGGATTTGTTTATCTTAAGGATAGTTAGGTTAAATCCTCCCCGGGTTTTTACGTTGAAACAGTTGGTTTCTACCTTGAAATGGTTGGTTTCATTAGTTTTCCTAGGTCATCATATTAATGTTTTCTTTATTTTTCTGCACCAAGTAATATGTTTTGCATGTGTTTAACCTAGCTCTCATAATTAATCTAAGTAAATACTTGGCTAATTCATTAAGTTAAACTAATCTATTTAAGGGGTTTAAACAAACAAACAAATAGCATAAGAAGAGGAACATCAATACTGGATTTATAACACTCTATTACTGGTAATTCCTAAGCATAGAATTTATTACAAAAATTCCATCTAAAACCTTGACATGAGCTCCAGAAAATACCTAAAGATACCAATAATGAGACAAATGTAAACCATAAGACTGATCATATACAACAACAAAAAGAAGAAGCCTTAAATCCCAAATTTTTGGGGCCAGCTATGGATTCTCAACAGACTAGTTAAGGTCAACTACTTGTATTCTTTTCCTCTATTCTATTCTATCTGAAGTCATATTCTCTGTTACTCCCATAATTGATAAGTTCTTTCATAATCAATCATCAAATATAATTATAATGTGTACACACACACTACTTTCAAAATGCATGTATATTGCATAACTGTTAGGTGTTCTCAAGCCTACTGCTGCTACACTTCAAGTTTATAAGTCAACTGATGGAGATGAAGATAAATTCAAAGTGGTTAAAAATGATGATATCTATTATTACTAATTTTTAAAATTATAATTTCATTTCCCACAAGTTTCTATTCAACTAAAGAGCAATAGTAGGATAAAAAGAAAACACAAAAAGAAGAAGAATGGTTGTAGAAATCGTATTTTTAACAACAGAATTATAAAATTAGATGGATTAGAACATTTGGCTTGGTTTCTCAAAAGAGAAACAAAAATTTGCTAAGTTTATTCAACTTTGATCATTTGGGGAAATAATCATCACCTCCATAGATTATTACAAAACAGTTCACAAAACTTGAACAAGTAAAACAATTAGAATCTCTACAAGTTAGTCCTTCTAGGATGCTTTGAATTTATATCATTATTTTTAGTAATAATATATATCAATCAAATCACCAAAATGATATAATTTTTACTTGAACAAGTAAAACAATTTAGTCCTTCCAACTTGAACAGATTGATCCCACATGTTTGCACAGAAATAAGTTTTCAAACAGTCAGACAATCAATTCACCAAAACAAGATTTTTAACTCAATCAAAAGAAACTACATGAAACTACATAACCATAAGTATATATTGTCAACACCCACCATCAACAAAACGACCCACAAAAAATATATATAAGATAGGTGTACCTGAGATTGGTTAACTAGTATTGCCATAAATTCCTCACGCATAGTCTGTCGGAGTCTTTCAAATTGTACTTCCATTTTTGCACATTCAGCTACCCTTTCAGCGCATTTTGCTTCGGATTTGCTTTCATTTCTGCACATTTAGCTACCCTTTCAGTGT
This sequence comes from Quercus suber, assembly GCF_002906115.3. Lineage (NCBI taxonomy): Eukaryota > Viridiplantae > Streptophyta > Magnoliopsida > Fagales > Fagaceae > Quercus > Quercus suber. The sequence goes on along the minus strand of NW_027069783.1, from coordinate 582,629 downwards.
ATTTTGCATCTAATTGACTCTTCATAGATTGAACTTCACTATTAAGCTCATTGTGTACACTTCCATTTTTGCACATTCAGCTACCCTCTCAGCACATTTTGCTTCAAATTTTGCTTTCATTTCTGCACGTTTAGCTACCCTTTCAGTGTGTTCTGCATCCAATTGACTCTTCATAGATTGAACTTTACTATTAAGCTCATTGCGTACACGCTCTGTAGAAGTTGGAAGCTTTGCCATGTATCCTTGACCAAGGACATATCTTGACTTGGAGCTTGACTTGGAGCCTGGCATGGAGACAATGGATTAGAATATTGCATCCCACTCACTACTAGATACTGTTCAATCTTCAGAGGTTCTAATGGTTGAATAAAAGATCTGAAGTTCAATCCCCGCCTATATAAAAAATGAATTGTTGTCTTGGTTTGATGATAAAGAGCACAATCATTTGAAGCAGATGCCATAGGGTGAAACTCTAAAGAAAAAAAGAAAAAAGAAGAAGAAAAAGTATTGGTTGATATGGCAAAAGGATGTGGAACTTTAGAACCGCAGGATTTATTCAAGTATCCTACGGATTTTTTGTCATTTTCTCCCATAAGGGGATTGTGCATGTTGAAACTTCATCAGTGAGAAACAAGTACCTTTGGGTATTTATTTCTGTCTCCATATTACTTTTGTAAAGCCATTTGACTATCTAACTGGACTTGGTGCTCTCATTACCTGAAATAGTAAGCATTTGACGCAGAAAGATAGATATTTTTTTGAAAATATTATATGATGGCAGTTGAAAAGGTTTCTCCATTTATAATGTATGATACTATGATCATCTCACAAATGTTGAATAAGATGTGAAGTTGCTTTCGAGTGCCAGAAATTTGTTACTTCCTTATATATTTAAGGCCATGATATATATAGTTCATTTATTCTTCTTTCCATTTTAAATTATTTTTCAAAATTTTCTTGCTGAAAGTGCTACCTTACACACTTACAATTTCAGATTATAGCTATCCAGCAGGTTAAGTTTTGTTGTTAATTTCATGTGAAAGGTGTTGGATTGTTGAAGGTAGTGACAAGTGAGGCAAGGTTTCTCTAAAGTTCATTGAATTTCTCCTCTCAGTACCAAGCTACTCTTTCTGATACAATATGGCAGTTGACAACACTACAAGGCTTATCTTTGAGGTTTTAATTGTTGAAGGCTTGTAGTCGGCCAAAATTAGGAATTAACACTGATTTCAATCAATATAATTAGTAGACACTGTTTCGAAACTATATTTTTTACTAACATCTTGAGTTTCTAAAACTTGATTTAAGGCTTATAAATCGAGTCTCAGAGACTTGATTTTGATGTTGTGATCAGGTTTGATTTGGCGCTTTTCCATGTGGCGTTCACCTGTAAATCAAGTCTTAGAGACTCAATTTACGTGACTTATACGAAAAAAAAAAATAAAAAACCCAAAAGCCACAAATAGAGGATACAAAAAACAAACCCAGCTGATGAAAATACACAGTGATGAAAACCCCAGAACCCACAAGAACCACTACCAGCACAGTTCTTGGGTTTTGAAACCACCGCTGAGAATCCAAGAATCCAATAACAAGCAAAAGAAAACAAATTTAGTGTTAAAAAAAATAAAACATACCTAGTAGTATCATAGACATTCCTAGAGATCCTCATCTTCTTCTTCAAACCTTTATAAAGCTCCTCCAAGCTACAAGGCAACACGCTCTCAAGCGGAGCTGCTTTCCTCAAACCCAAAGAAGAAGAAAGCGGCCCACCAAAATCCGACCCCCATCTTTACCAAAACCCCTCACCCCAGCTCCATTGCTTCCTCCACCGCTAGCTTTGCCACTGCTCTCAGATCCAAAAATCCCAGCATAAATATCCTTCGCATCATGCGGGTTGAATCGAAACGACGTCGGATTGTGGTGGTGCTAGCCATTGTTATTAATACCGTTTCGGACCCCGTTTCGGTTTGTCCAGTGGAATGGAATATTTCGGTACCGGCCGATTTCGGCGTACCGTTTCAGGGTATTTCGGAGTTCTTAAAAAATAATTTATATATATCCTTATTGAACATAAAATTGTCAATTCTAATAAATAAATAACTAAATATCAAATAATACAAATCATTTAGTCTTAACTCTTAAGTCTTAAACATCAATATAACATCATACAATAAGAAGATTTACAAGACAATAACTAAATATAAAAAAATACAAGATTTACTCATCCTCCTCATCATCATCCATGAGAGAATGATCAAATTCATCATCAAAAGAACTCCCAAGAACTACCAACACCCATTGGACCTTTACTCTTTTTTTTTTTTTTTAATAATAGGCCAAATCCGGTACCGGCCGGAATTTGCATCTCGGCCGGAATTGGCCGGAATTGACCGGAATGGCCGGAATTGACCGGAATGACCCGGAATTTGACCCGAGGTGGAACGTGAGTATTCTGGTACCGGTTTGCATACCGTTACGAAAAATTCCGGCCGTTCCGGCCGGAACGGAACAGAATCAATAACAATGGTGCTAGCGATTGTAGAAATGGTGGTGATGGACACGCGAAGAGGAAGAAGAAAATGTAGAAGAAGAAGGTTGGGGTGGCGGGATTTTACCAGACTTGGAATTTTGGGTTGGACTTGGGAAGAAGAAGAACAAGAACCCAGTTGGGATTTTCTTTTTTTTTTTTTCTTCGTATAAAAGTCTGTTTGTGGCCTGCAGGTGTGAACATAAATTGAGCATCTAACTGTTGAGATATAACTTGATTTCTAGGTGTACACCACGTGGAAAAGTGCCAAATCAGACCTGATCAAAACATCAAAATCGAGTCTCTGAGACTCGATTTATAAGCCCTAAATCGAGTTTTAGAAACTCGAAATGTTAGTAAAAAAAATAGTTTCTAAACAGTGTCTATTAATTATATTGTTTGAAAATCAGTGTTAATTCCCAATTTTGGCCCTTGTAGTCTATTATTAGTTGTTGTAGTCCTTTTTATGCTTTAAATAAGTAGATTTATAAACTTAATGAAAAACAGAACATACAATGACGCAACCTAGTATTTTTTTTTCCCTTAACATAATTTGATGCAACGGATCTGTTTAGGGGTTCCATTTTTTTTCAAATAACCCATTGGACCTTTACTCTTTTTTCTCTTTTTTTTTTTTTTAATAATAGGCCAAATCCGGTACCGGCCGGAATTTGCATCTCGGCCGGAATTGGCCGGAATTGACCGGAATGGCCGGAATTGACCGGAATGACCCGGAATTTGACCCGAGGTGGAACGTGAGTATTCTGGTACCGGTTTGCATACCGTTACGAAAAATTCCGGCCGTTCCGGCCGGAACGGAACGGAATCAATAACAATGGTGCTAGCGATTGTAGAAATGGTGGTGATGGACACGCGAAGAGGAAGAAGAAAATGTAGAAGAAGAAGGTTGGGGTGGCGGGATTTTACCAGACTTGGAATTTTGGGTTGGACTTGGGAAGAAGAAGAACAAGAACCCAGTTGGGATTTTCTTTTTTTTTTTTTCTTCGTATAAAAGTCTGTTTGTGGCCTGCAGGTGTGAACATAAATTGAGCATCTAACTGTTGAGATATAGCTTGATTTCTAGGTGTACACCACGTGGAAAAGTGCCAAATCAGACCTGATCAAAACATCAAAATCGAGTCTCTGAGACTCGATTTATAAGCCCTAAATCGAGTTTTAGAAACTCGAAATGTTAGTAAAAAAAATAGTTTCTAAACAGTGTCTATTAATTATATTGTTTGAAAATCAGTGTTAATTCCCAATTTTGGCCCTTGTAGTCTATTATTAGTTGTTGTAGTCCTTTTTATGCTTTAAATAAGTAGATTTATAAACTTAATGAAAAACAGAACATACAATGACGCAACCTAGTATTTTTTTTTCCCTTAACATAATTTGATGCAACGGATCTGTTTAGGGGTTCCATTTTTTTTCAAATAAGTTATGATTTTTTTTTTAATAGGAACAACCATTTTTTTTGTAAATTTTTATTATTATTGAACTTTATAATTGAATTAGTAATCAGTTTTGGTAAGAAATTATGATTAAGTTCAAATGGGTTCGGAGTAGTTATAAATGGGTTGAAGTAATTTAAAATAGACTCTTAAAGCCCAACAAGGCTAGCCCAAATTGGGAAAGGATGCTCACCAGTAATAATCTAAACATTTTCATCACGTTCCCAGACATTACAATACAAATATTTATAACGTCTCTCTCTCTCTCTCTCTCTCTCAAAATAAATGATATGTTTGTTCACTACTAATAATCTGCTATTTTAACAAATTTGTGAAATTTTTTGTGTTTGTTGCAAAATTGTAATTTAAAATCACAATCTGGGAGATCACTTGCACTAAAATAATAACATTTATTTGAAGTCAAATATATATACGGAGTATCATTTTTAACAACTGAATGAAATATTTTGCATTGAATTTGGAAAGGATAATTAATCACGTGTCATAGACTATAATGTCCCACATTGTATGGCTACTTTTTTTTTTTAATGGAAAATTTTGACTAAAATGATGAATTTTCAAAACACTAATCTTGCCAAATGACAAACTTTCAACCTTATCTTTATAGTTTTTACTTTTTAGGATTAAAATTCCCTCAACTTTTACATTTATATACTTCTAAACTAAATTAGATATTATATTTATCGACATAGATCTTAGGTGCGAGGGGCGGCATTACACACACCCCAGGGGTTCAAATGAACCCCCTGAATGCCCCAAAACAAAATTATACATAAACTTACATTTTTTTTAAACCCCTTTAAACTAAAAATTTTAACACCCTGATCCTAATTAAAAAAAAAAAAATCCAACTTAAATCAACTTAAAAATGATCATTTTATTGCTGTTTTTCACAATATTTTCACAATAAAAATTAAGTAGTAAGTTGTAATTAGCTTTTATATGGACCTATAACTAACACAACTTTTTTATCTATCATCTAGATTTTGTTGCGATATTTTTTTGAAAGTGTTGTGTCAAATTGTTAATAGCACTACTTTTAAAATATTTAATTTTATAAGAAATAAAAAAGTTCAAATTTTTGTTCATTCGTCAAATTTTTATTTTTATTTTTATTTTTATTTTTAAAAACCCTCTTTCAGACTTTGGCTTACTTTGGAATTGACAACAGAATAAAGTTTTTTTTTCCTTGCGCTTTTCTTCTACATTTGTGGTTTATTAAATGTATGATTAGGTATTTGGCAAGAATGTTAAGGTTAATTATTTAATTCTATTTGTTTATGTATTCAATATATAGTTGTTAGACTACTAATAATTTTTTTTTAACTTGTTAAATATAGTTGTATTGTATACTTAAATTATATAAAAGTGGTGTATAAAGAAAAAAAAAATCTAGTCATTTTATTTTTTACTTCCCTATAAATTCCTAATTCCGCTGAGGCCGACCAACTAGAAAAAAATTCTGAGCCGCCGCTGTTACGTGCTAATGCCAAAAGTTTGGTGAATGATAGATGAGTGGTGTTTGTTGGTATTATCATACTATTTTTATGGTGTGTTCTATGCTCATGTCATATTGTTGACTGTAGTAGGGTAATTATTATAGTCTATTCTATGCTCGTGTTGTTGACTCGACGCAACTTTCTCAAAGTTCAAAACCACAACACTTTGATGACTATTATATTTACTTCAACTTGACACACTATTCCTACTTCATTATTACATGGAAGGAGTTTTTTTTGGGAGCATGACATAAAAAAAAGAGAAGTGAACCACTCCAAGATGCTTATTTTAACTTCAACTTGACACACTATTCTTATTTCATTATTACATGAAAGGATTTTTTTTTGGAGCATGACATAATAAAAAGAGTAGTGAACCACCCCCCGGATCCTTACACTTTTAATGTTATTACTTGATTCTTTTACAAGTGGAATCAAGATTTAAATCATCCTCCCACTTATTGCAACAAAGAAGTAAAAAAATAAAAATAAAGAAGAAGAAGAAGAGTATATGTGAACCACAATGTGGATTAGTGAAGTAACATGGAAGTAAATGAGAGTTTGTGCATCAAGGATTAATCAAGCAGAATCAAGCTTAGCGAAATCAAGAGACTTCTTTCCATCATGAGCATTCCCAAAAAAGTTGTTCATGTATTCCTGAAACGCAAACTCCCGATAGCGAGCCACCCCATCTGTTTCCACAACTTGAGGCAGAGGCCCTATCTTCTCAGTCGGTTTAGGGGTAGTAAATATTGGGATGGAAACTCTTGATTGAGTGCTTGTGGTTCGAACTCTATGTTCAGCACTTTTATACCGTCCATTACTTACTACCTAACAAGGAACATGTAGAGAAATTGTTAATTAGGAGTTAGCTTAGCATTAAAAATAAAGTATTTAAAGAAACAATAAGTCTATACTCTAAAGATACAAAAATTATTTAAATAAATAAAAAATCTTCGCAAAAAAACATTTTTGGTCCCTAAATTTTGGCCATATTTTTAATTTGATCCTCAGTTTTTTATAATTTTCATTTCGTTCCTTATATTTTTAAACTTACTATTATGTTGGTCTTTACTATAATCTCACTTACAAAAAATGCTTACATGGTTGACAATAGTTATGATTGTAGTATTAGGTGTTTTCTGTGAGTAAGACAATGACATGGACCAAAATGACATTAAGTTTAAAATTATAAGGGCCAAAACGAAAGTTATGGAAACTTGAGGACCAAATTGAAAATATGAGCAAAATATAGGAACAAAAAAAAGCATTTTTGCCATAATTATTTTTCATAATAAAATTATAAAACTAGTTATTGACCTATAGTTTTTGAGAAATTTTATTGATACTTCAAAATCTCGTAACATTTTTACAACATACTTGTTTTTAACTGTGGTGAGTTTTAACAGTTTAATATTTTATTATTTTATTTTGACCTATAAAACACTAACACTTTTTAACCATTTGTTGTGTTTCTAACACAATTCCTAATTTTTAGGATATTTTTGTAATGGAGACATTAAATAATGTCAACTTACCTAACCTAGAGTCGCCTGTTCCACTAGCACCGAATTGCATTAAACAAATCAGTGCTAAAGAAAATGGGTCAATTTGGTAATAATTATTTTAGTATAACAAAAATGGAGACTTGGGAAGAAGTTTGAATTTTGGAAAATGAACCTGTAACGTATCTCCAACGTTGATGACCAGTGCACCGGGGATAGGTGGGATCTCTATCCAGTCTCCCTTTTTTCCTGCATCTATGTCTTCTTCAACTTTCACATACAAACCACCAATCCCATCTTGTAGTAACACAGTAAGTGTGCCCATATCTGAGTGTCTTCCTACACCAACTGTAAGATCTGGGTTGGGGCATGCTGGATAGAAGTTCATGTTAACCATTTTAAAACCAGTTAAGGCATCAATTCTTGAATCTTCTACTGCCACTCCAAGCTTCCCAATCAAAATCTCCACTAATTTTCTCACCATCTTGATTGATTTGTTCAGGAACTCAAGTGCCACTTCCCTAAAAAGAAGAAGTAAGAAAACTTTAGGGATGATATGTAACATAAAGTTGACAATCTCGTATCTAGTACACTTGTGTCAGTCTCGTATTTCGTTCAGGTATATCATAAAAATGTCTTAACTTCAACTAAAAAAGCAATAACATTAAAGTAGTACCATAAAAAACTCTAAACAACTTCAACGGAAAAAAATTATAGCAATAACATCAAAGCAGTTGCAATAAGATGTGTATAATTGATTAGATCAAAAAGGAAACTTTTGGTTTGGGGGAGGTACAAAATTCATAGTACTAATAAGGGTAAGAGTAAATATGGAAAATCTTACTTGCACTCGTTTGGCCAATGATTAAGAGCATCAGCATCATTGGTATACACCATGTTAATATAGTCTTTCCACTCCAGTGCTCTCTCTTTCTCTGGCACAAAGCTTGTTCCGTACTTCACGTATGGGCTGGGGCTCACACCTTGGCAGTAAATAGCTTTCTTCTCAGGTGGTTGGGCAAAGAACTTGTGTGCCACATCTTTAAGAGACTCAAGCAATTCCACAGGAACGCCATGGTTCACAACTTGGAAGAACCCAAGTTTCTCAGCAGCACTAGCAATCTCTTCGGCCACCTGGTCATGGTTAGGACCATCAAGCTTTGATAAATCAATTGGTGGAATTTTATGTGAGATGCCATTTTGATTGTCTATTCTCTCCTGTTGTGGTTGGATGTATTGGTCAGGAACCTTAGATATGCCTGAGTCCACTAAGCCTTTAACACCATTGCCATCTCGAACAACAAAGTCAAATAGTGAGTTTCCATCTTCGAAGCTTGGAGCCATTTTTTTAGGTGTGGATCTAAGGGTTCAAGGTTTGTCTATTGTGTGTTGGATATTATAAGAGGAGGAACTTGTGTGTGATGAATTCAAGTGCAATGCCATGGGTGGTAATATATATATATATATATAAATACTAGCTAGATGATTACGTAAATTTTCGTGTGTGAATTTACATTAGTTGTCCATTTCAAACTTGACTAGTACAAGGCAAGGTCCATGACTCTTGAGTTGGAAAAATAACGAGAAGCAAACATTTTTTTTTTTTTTTTTGAGGAAACCTTCAAAGTAACTTTTTATTAAGGATTTGGTAAATCAACACATAAAACATTAAATATATCTAGAGGTACAGATTCCATCCAAACATCAAGGGAAAAAGAAAGTCTAGCTCTCCTAGCTAAGGTATGTGCAACATAATTACCTTGCTTACCAATATGAGAGAATGACTAACTCCTAAGGGAGTTTACAAAGGACAAAGTGTCTTGTCCTAAATGACCTATAGATGACTTTAGCCGATCACCGTTCTGAAGGAAGTTTATGACTATTTTGGAATCGCCTTCAAAGATAGAGTTTTCGAAGCCGAGCTCCTGTACCAATATTACAGCCCGCCTAGCTGCAAGAAGTTCCATAGTCTCAACCAAAGAAGGATTCAATTTTTTTTTTTTGCTAGAGATGCCATAACCTCACCTCTAGAATTTCGAATAATCACTCCAATTTTTGCCTCTCCTGAATCTTCAAACACCGCACCGTCAAAGTTTGTCTTGTACATTCCTGGCGAAGGTGTTTCCATTTGATGTTTTTATGCTTAGCAAGTCTGATTGGTCTTGATTGTCCATTTTTATATGTAGCCAAGTATTGACAGGCTTCCCCTGCAAAGCTGCTCAGTGGCAACATCGGTTCTCTCACCCTCACCTTATTTCTTCGGCACCAAATGTACTAAGCGGTAGTAGCAAATAATTCCATGGTCTGAGGCTTGTCATGAATAAAATTAATTAACTTGTCAAATGAAAATCCAACAGTTTGAGCTCTGTCCATCCACCCGAAATGCAGGCTCCACACTGCTTGAATAGTTTCACACTCCCACAGAGCATGAATGGTTGATTCAAGAAGCATATCGTAGAGTTTAGGGGTGTGCAGCTAACCCGTCAACCAGCCAAAACTGACCCAACCTAACCCAACCCGCCGGGTTGTGTTGGTTTTTAGGCCTTGGTGGGTTGGGTTGGGTTACAACATTTTTTTTTTTATAGTGGGTCGGGTTAGGGTTGGGTCATAAAATTTCAAACCCACCAAACTCAACTCGACCCACTCATATATTTAATATATATATATATATATATATATATATAATATAATTAATAAATTTTTTAAAATAACCAGCTTTTTCTATCTTATATAAAAGTCACTTAGTTCACACAAACCCTAGTAAATTACTATTGTTGTTTAGTCATTAGTGTTGTTTGCCTTTAGGGAGTTACATTGATACTAATTTTTGGGTTTTTTTTTAATATATTAATCTTTATATTTTTTTCTACTCAATTTAATAATAATAATAATAATAATAATAATAATAATAATAATAATAAAATTTTTTTTCCAACCCATGGGTTCAACTCGACCCATGTGGGTTAGGTTGGGTTAAATTTTTTTTTGACCTGTCATGATGGGTTGGGTCAAAAAATTTCTTCAACCCGACTTATGCACACCCTAGCAGAGTTGACATCTATCAATTTCCAGAATTTTTCGTCTCACCAAATTCATTTTTGTAGGAAGAGAGTTGCAGCACACTTTCCACATAAAATGTTTGATCTTCCCTAGGACTTTCAATATCCAAAACCCCTTCCAGAATTGCTTTGAATCGGAAATTGAGGTTGAGGCTTCATCACCCTTATAAAGCATCTGGTACCCCAACTTAACGGAATAGCAACCATGATTTTCCAGTGGCCAATAAAGATGATCTTTTTGAGGGAGAGAGCAAAGAGGAATAGCTTTGATGATCTGAGCTTCACGTGGGAGAAAAAGGGAATCAATTAAGCTAAAATCCCAACCTTTTGTGATCAAATCAATAAGATAAGATACAGTTGTAGAGGTAGGTAGGGAAAATTTTTGTGAAATCACACGACCTCCACTGATTCCAGGCAGCCAACTATCTTTGAAAATTTTTACATCACACCCATCACCCACACAACACTTTGCACCTTGAATAATTACATTCCGAGCTTTCAAACTACTTTTCCAAGCAAATGACCCGACTTCGCTTTTGCTTCAAAAATAGAACAATTTGAAAAATATTTTGCCTTAAAAACCTTGTAAAACAAAGAGTCAGTATCATGAATTAGCCTTCATGCCTGCTTTGCTAACATAGCCTTATTGAATTTACAAAGGTCTTTAAATCCCAAGCCTTCTTCATCTTTTGGTTGGCATAAGGTTAACAACTTCTTCCAATGAATTTTTCTTCGATCCCCGCATTGACCCCACCAAAATTTCCTTATTATCATCTCAATATCTTGGCAAAGACCAACTAGTAAAAGAAAACAACTCATAGCAAAAGTGGGAATAGCTTGCACCACCGCTTTGAGAAGAATTTCTTTACTTGCTTGCAACAGTAGCTTTTCCTTCCAACCTTGAATCTTTCCCCACACCCATTCTTTTATGAAATTTAGGCTAGCTTTTTTGTTCCTCCCCACCACTGCTAGCAAGTCGAGATACCTATCATATTTGTTAGGTTCTAAGTACTTAGGAATTAATGTATTAGAACTCTAATTTGTATTGTTCGCAAACCATGATCAAAACAGATTTTTAGTTTTGTTTTGACCTGCTCAAAGTGTATGCATTTTATGTAAAGTTGGAATCGAGTTGCTGCAGAAATTATAGTATGATTCTGCCTGGCTCGACCGATCGAGAATTATACTCGACCGATCGAAACTTGGGTAGAACATTTTTCTGCAGAATTTTCCAACTCAACCCTAAACTCATATGACGTGTAGGGTTTTATATTTTGCCCTAAGTATAGAAGGGAAAACCTTAGCCACGTTTTGAAACTTCTTTTGCTGTATGTGTGAATCTTTTGTGAGATCTAAAGGTTTTTGCCTTCACACATACTTAGGATTATCAAGAAGGAGAATTCAATTCAAGAACTTGATGATCATTCAGTTGTTGCGATAAAGAGCTTAAAGATACACAAGCAGGAGTGCTTGTACTTGCTAGGAATCCAAGAAAGAAGTAATCCGTGGACTCGGAGCTATCATGGGGTCGTGGTAATAAGTTTTCTACTCGAGGTAGCAACATGATGTTAGTGGTCTAAGTCGCTATTGTTTAAACTTCAATTCTTTCATAGTGGATTCAGTTTTACCTTGAGGATAGCTAGGTTAAATCCTCCCTAGGTTTTTACTGGTTTGGTTTCCTAGGTTATCATCTTGTTGTGTTCTTTATTTTCTGCACTTTACAATAATATGATGTGTTTGTGTTAACCTAGATCTGAAATTGGACTAAGTAATCAACTTGGCTAATTAACTAGGTTAATTTTTTGTGTTTGTTTGGGTCTAAAAACGTACAATATTCTTTTATTTCTAGAATGCCCAATAAAACCTTGATGCTCTCCTTAGTAGCTGAAGAAACAGAATTTCTAAAGAAAAGTGTAGTCTTATTTTTATTTATTTGTTGCCCTGAAGCTTTCTCATACAGCTCAAGAATATTCTGGATGCATTGTATATCTCCTAATTGTGCATGACAAAACAATAGATTGTCATTAACAAAGAACAGTTGGGAGATCTTTAGACCATTCTTGCAAAGAGAAAACCCTCGAATCTTAATTTCATGGACAACTTTTTTTTATGAGACCTGTCAATCCTTCAGAGCATAAAAGAAAGAGATAAGGCGAAAGGGTTACTTTGTCTGATACCTCTGGTTGGAATTATATTGCCTCTTGGTTCTCCATTGATTAAAATAGAGTAGGTTATTAAACTTGTAAAGTTGTGATTCCCCACTAGCCTTTGTTGGCTTTAATTTCGTGTCAAATTTGATTATAATTTCTTCAATTATTTCCTTGTATTTATGTGGCTTTATTTGTAAGAGATGAGTATGAGAGGTTGGTGAAGAATCAAGCGCAAAAGAAGAATTAGTGTAGTTCACGACTAGCTTGCGAGAAGAGTAACCTGCGAAAGGCCACGTGTGAAGCATATGACTAGAAACTGAACAGTCATGCCAGACTGTCAAATTCGTGAGTACTTCGCAAGAAAGGCTATCTCGCGAGGTACCCGAGAAACTCTCTGTTTGGTAAAAAGAAAAAGTACTTTACCAAATCCTTTATCTACACTATATATACCCTCATTACTCACAAAATGTAAGGAGTGCTTTTCAGAGAGAAAATCTTAGCAAAAACATTTGAGAGTTAGAGATTGTTATACCTACAATCATCTACACATTTTCTTTTGGTTTTTCTCTACTCCTACCTCTCAATCTTCACATCCTTGAGAGGTTCTAAGTGCAAACACTTACCTTACCCTATCTAAGTGTTGAGTCAAGTTTTGGTGGCTTTGGGAAGTGTTGGAAGGAAGGAGCCATTAAGTGGTAGATGCAATCGGGCTGAATTGCAGGATCTAGAAAGCTAGTGACGACAAGACTCCAAGAAATCCGTTGGTAGTAGGAGCTTAGAGGGCTCAAGTACATGGGGTAGACTAGGCTTGGATGGTCTTTTGTTATTCGTGTATTCCAACTTATTCACTAGTGGATCGATTTCGACTTGGAGGGTCGTGGAGAGATTTTTCACCAAGTTCTTCGGTTTCCTCTTCGATAACACGTCTTGATGTTTTTTTGTGTTTGCATCTCTCTTCCCTACTCTTAAAACTTTTCTTTTATTGTTCATTGTGGTTGAATATGACTTAAAGTAGTGTTACCGGTTTATTTGGATTATTTTGCTTATTAACTCTTATTCTGCACTTTGATAAGTTAAAATAAAAGTAATTTAACCGTAATTTTAAAATTGGGGTTTGAACAAGCATTAGTGTTTTCACACTAACTAAGCTTTCAGAACTAATGCACTCTGAAATAAGACCAATCCATCTGCTATGGAAACCCATTTTCTCCGCTAGTTGAAGAAGAAAACACCACTCCACCCTGTTGTATGCTTTACTCATATCTAGTTCCAATGTCACAAACTCGGATAAATGCTCATTTCTCATTGTTTCTTAATTAAGTACTATATAATAATTGCATTACTGTGTACCATTGGCATGATAATCACTTCATAAATATAAATGTTTATAGGATGTGAGAGGTAAAGACTGAGATTCAAGTTTCCATGAGAGAGTTTCACACATACACATAGATTATTATAGAGTAGAATTCAAAATTATCTCAATTAGTGATTTGTTTTTTAGAATAATGCTAGAGACACATAAATTAGCACAACTTTGTACCACAACTCGACGATTAGTGATTTTTTTTTTTTTTTAGAGTAATGCTAGGGACACATAAATTAGCACAACTTTGTACTATAACTTTGTACCACAAAGTTGTGCTATTTTTTGAATCCCTAGTATTACTTTTTTTTTTTATTTATTTATTTAAAAAAAAAATAGAAGATATCGAACAGTGAATTTGCCTTTGAGGAATAACAATATTATTAAATAATCTTTTTGTCCCTTAAAAATTAAATATGTATAAAAAGTATGACTTTATAGAGAGAGCTATCGTCTGATCGATATATATATATATATATATATACACACCATTTAAACCTAAAGTGGACCGGGCACCGCCATTTTGTTTTGTTTGGAGAATCAAGGGGACCGCAATCTTTCTTTCTTTGAGAATTATGGTAGAAAAAACTACAGAGATTCATTCTTCATGGAAGAGGAATTTTACCTTATAGTGCTACCATCTGGACCGCCATCTTTCTTTGAAAATAAGAAAAATGGTAAGGCAGATTTTCAAATTAAAGGCAGTTCATCTTTTGAATCTACAAAATGACACATCAGCAACTACGTCTCCTTTATTGAAACAAGACAGCTTTTGTTGACTCTTCAAATATTGGTTGTTGAAAATCTCTTGAGATCTCCCCGGTCCATACTCTCATAATTAATTACATTTCGCAGTCAACAAGTCACAAATTCTTCCTTCAATGCTAAAGTTGGTAGGAAAGAGCCTAACTTTTATGTTGCCAGGCCCTTTCTTGTTGCTAATGAAAAGTCATTTTCTTCCTCAACAATAGCACCTGGTCTTTCTTCTATATACTTATCATACACATGTTCAACCACACATGTTATACATGCAATCACTCAGTTCTTGTTCTTACTCACCAATCTGGTCTTCAATGTAGTTATCAAAAATACGCTGCCCCATTCCCATGTCTTGATCTTCAATCTGTTCAATCAGCAGGTCTTCACCGGTTTACCTTTCGCCAAACTAAAGATTACACAATAGAATAGAGTATAACAATAGTTTTAGAAAAAATAAAATATATACAAAAATTAATGGATTTAAACTAGATTAATTAAAATATCACTTCTAAATGCCTTAATATATATATTTTTGTTGAGAAACTTAAATGCCTTAATATATGTAATGTAATATAAGAGAAATATAATAATGACATAAAGCTAAATGATTTTATTTTAATGGATGACAAAGTAGAATATATCTCATAATTTTAACCATAAAAATCATAGTATATATCTTTCCTATAAAAGAAAAAAAAAATCCAAATATTCCTATATCTCTAACTCTTTAAGTACAAAAAAGAAAAAGAAGTTTTTCTAAAGGAGTTCACAACATTTTCACAACAAATTATTGATAAAATAGATTTACTTATATATTTTCTATGAACATATAATTTAAATGCTCCTAAAGTTAATGAGTCATATATGCTAAAATAGAGAATATTAAAAGGAAAAAAGAAGAAGAAGAGAGACATTAATACTTAATCATGAGTGTTTGTCCAATATTTATACTTAATTAAATAAATTTATTAATCAAATAAGAGTGAGGGAGAAAGACAAGAAAAAAGCCAGGGGGGCCATGGCTCCCTGCCACTGTATGACATTGGATTACTTAAGCAATGTGCTAGTTAAAAAAAAGCTCCAGAAATGATTAATTTTAGAACATTGTTCCATTGGCTGTATAGAGGGATGATATTGAATGATCTCCTTTTGTTATTAATAGAGCTCGTTAAAGGTATCAAGTTCAAGTCTATTATATAGATATAGTCCACGTTCATTTTATCTAATCTTATTTGGGGAGCAAGTAAAATAATTTTAATCTTGCTTGTAGTCTAAATATTGTGTTAGGGAATTAAATTTTTTTTTTAGAAGAAGGGAATTTAGGTCTTGATTGTACCAAATTACCAATTTTTAGTCAAAATTAATTAATTAATCCAATTATGCTCAGTTCTTAATTGGTATCATCATGCACCATATCACATGTAGATAAACATAGATAAAGAGAACAAGAGGCAACAATTTGGTAATACAAGAAAAATTGATAGAAAAACTATACCAAAAACTACTCTGAGGAATTAATTAACTTATAGGCCCTAGAGTCAAAAACGAATCCATTAAGTAGAATTGAATTTTTCAAATAGAATTAACCTTATTCTAACTTGCTACTTCCAGTAGTACTTACTGAACATAACCACACACATCTCTGAATCCATAGATTCTTCTACTAGTTATCTTCGTTGCACATGAGCACTTCAGTCGCAACTTCAAGTAGCCATTTAAAAATTTACTCTTGTAACTTTTTGTTAACTAGACTACAACAACTTCGCCTTGAACATTGGATCTTCAGAAACTTAAACTTGGAACTCCAGTTGATGCGTCAAGACAACTTGAAAGAACTCCTATGCTTGGGTACAATACACAACTCTTAAAATTTTTTGAATGACATGCCCTAGGTTGCTTTTATGCATTGGCTTGAAAACCACAAAACCCTAGTTTATGATGGCTGGCTAAAAACATATAAGAAAAATGATTTTGTACAAATCTCAATGGGTAAAGTTCCCATCTCAATGGGTCAAATTAGTGGATCTCGATCGGTTGAGCTAGAGTTGAGTAGAAGTCGATCGGTTGAAGCTTGGTCTTGTTCTTGGACTTGAAACAGATTTTAAAACATACTTAGGAAACAACTTTCCATTTTTTTAATAAAAAATCTTATGTGAAGACAATTTTTTGTATGTTCTTGTGTTTGGTAGTGTTACAAAAAATTGATCAAAGGAAAATTATCTCTTAACTTCCCTTATTTAGTTTAAAGTGAGATAAAATTTTTTTTAGTTAAAATTTTTTGAACAATAACTTTATTTCATATGAAACTAAATAAGTGAAATCAAAAAATAGTTTTTTAACTCATTTTTAAGGTTATTATTTTTTTTTTGATTGACATTTTTAAGGTTACTATTAAATATAAGAAAATGAGATAATTTTTTATTAAATACTTTTTGAAAAATGCAAAAAACTACTTTCACATAGTTTTTCATTGAAACAAACAAAATTACAATTGATCACTTTTTATCAACCTAATTCTGTGCATAATTGTGAATTTTATTCCATTCGGTCGAAACAAGTAGAATATTTAGTCCCAGTCATAAAACTGGTCGAACTTGGAATATGAGTGATGCGTTTTGAATTTTGGGTAGCAAACCAAACACCCTTTCAATTTTTCACTACTAATCGACTTTTTAAACTCTGTTTTCTCCTGCCCATGTCAGGTTCCAGTAGTTAATTTTTACTCTTCTTCCTCTCTCTTGTTTGTCTTTTATTTGATTCTTTCTGACCTTCTCATTTGTCTTTTCCTTACCCTCCCTCTTTCTCTCTCTCTTGCCTAGTTTTGTGTTATTGCCCTTTTTATATATATATATATATATATTAAAAATTTGTGAGCCTCCTTCACGTGACTAGCATTAAAAGGATGCTGAAACTCAACCTTTATCTTTGACTTCTAAGGGTCCGTTTGGATAGCACTTATTGTTGCTGAAAGTTGCTGAAAACTGATTGTTGCTAAAAATACTGTAGCAAAATAATTTTTAAATGTGTAAATAGTGTTGTGGACCCACTTTTAATATTAAATATTACATGAACAGTACGTGAACAGTGAATTTTGTCCCCCAAAGTCAAAAATGCCGGCCAAAAAAAAAAAAAAAAAAAAAAAGAGAAAACGTGAAGATCAAAACGCGCCGCAACAAAACTTGCAATCCAAACCCACACTAAGCCCTCCTTCATTCCATTAAATTATTATTTACTTTTTTTTTTCTTTTTATCTTTTTTTCCAGTTTATGCCGCTTTTTTCATTATTTAAAATTTTAAATACACATACTCTTGTTATAATCTAAAAATTAATTGTTAATTCTTTAATATTATAAAATTGATGTTTGGGCTTAGAGATTGACTATTAATTTAAAATGGTTTAAGATTCTTAATAATTTATATGTGTTGATATATAACAGTGATAATCCTAAAATAAGATCGAAACAGGCCAATATTGATATATTTTGTTCCAATATTTTAGAACAATGCTATTTTTGTATTTATTGTCCTTTCTAGGTACTTNGGTCCATGCAATACCTTGGTTATGTCTAGTACTCATATATAATGAGTGTGTGTAGTTTACCATAGGTTTGGGTGCGAGGACCATGCAATACCTTAGTTTATGTCTAGTATGCAGATATAATGGTGTGTGTAGTTTTACCATAGGTTGGGTCTGAGGACCATGCAATACCTTGGTTCTGTCTAGTATCCAGATATAATGTGTGTGTAGTTTTACCATAGGTTTGGGTCCGAGGACCATGCAATACCTTGGTTCTGTCTAGTATCCAGATATAATGGTGTGTGTAGTTTTACCATAGATTTGGGTCCGAGGACCATGCAATACCTTGGTTATGTCTACCACTTCTATTTTTCTGTAAGTATCTAGTTTCCCCATAGGTTTGGGTCCGAGGACCATGCAATACCTTGGTTCTGTCTAGTATCCAGATATAATGGTGTGTGTAGTTTTACCATAGGTTTGGGTCCGAGGACCATGCAATACCTTGGCTCTGTCTACCACTTCTATTTTTCTGTAAGTATCTAGTTTCCCCATAGGTTTGGGTCCGAGGACCATGCAATACCTTGGTTCTGTCTAGTATCCAGATATAATGGTGTGTGTAGTTTTACCATAGGTTTGGGTCTAAGGACCATGCAATACCTTGGCTCTGTCTACCACTTCTATTTCTGTAAGTATCTAGTTCCCCATAGGTTTGGTCTGAGGACCATGCAATACCTTGGTTCTGTCTAGTATCCAGATATAATGGTGTGTGTAGTTTTACCATAGTTTGGGTCCGAGGACCATGCAATACCTTGGCTCTGTCTACCACTTTTATTTTTCTGTAAGTATCTAGTTTCCCCATAGGTTTAGGTCCGAGGACCATGCAATACTTGGTTCTGTCTAGTATCCAGATATAATGGTGTGTGTAGTTTTACCATAGGTTTGGGTCCGAGGACCATGCAATACCTTGGCTCTGTCTACCACTTCTATTTTTTTGTAAGTATCTAGTTTCCCATAGGTTTGGTTCCGAGGACCATGCAATACCTTGGTTCTGTCTAGTATCCAGATATAATGGTGTGTGTAGTTTTACCATAGGTTTGGGTCCGAGGACCATGCAATACCTTGGCTCTGTCTACCACTTTTATTTTTCTGTAAGTATCTAGTTTCCCCATAGGTTTGGGTCCGAGGACCATGCAATACCTTGGTTCTGTCTAGTATCCAGATATAATGGTGTGTGTAGTTTTACCATAAGTTTAGGTCGAGGACCATGCAATACCTTGGCTCTGTCTACCACTTTTATTTTTCTGTAAGTATCTAGTTTCCCATAGGTTTGGGTCGAGGACCATGCAATACCTTGGTTCTGTCTAGTATCCAGATATAATGGTGTGTGTAGTTTTACCATAGGTTTGGGTCCGAGGACCATGCAATACCTTGGCTCTGTCTACCACTTCTATTTTTCTGTAAGCGGAGGTTTGTCTCAGACCGCTTTATTGGAGATGATTCCTCTTTGGGTCAGATTATGATCTTTACACGTGGCATTGATCTCGCTCCAGCTCGAGGCCCATCTTTTCATTTATGAAGCGCCCTTTGTCTGTTCGTGTTTCGCGCTGGACGCCTCGGTGCGCGAAACGCGCCTTCATTAATGTCCTCGTGAATTAACACGAGTCCAACGGTCGACGGCCTTCTTGAAATTGGCAGCTTCATTATTAGCCCAGCTGATAATTCTCTTTTCGAACTCTGCATAAATTAACTCTCACCAACCCCAACCCCTATATAAAGTGAGGAGATGGTTCCCCCACAATCCATGGATCTCTCAACGCAAACAGAAAAAACACATTCTTCCAGCTCCCCAAGCGCTTTTAACAACCCGCGAATTGTTACCGGATTGACAAAAACCGGTATGGCTGCAGCCCCACTGGGCTTTCGGTGCGGCAGAGTCTAGGCGTAACCTGATGGCGCCCTTCGAGGTGTCCCAGAGGGTGTTGTTAGAGAACCTAACGTCTTTCTCGGAGCACACCCCGACGAGGAAGATGTGCGAATTCACCTCATGGGCGGTGCTCGAGTGTTGCCGTCTCCAACGGCCAACACTCGAGAGGATCGGAGAGAATCGAGGGAACATCATGGAGGAAGGTATCCCGGAGCCCCTGCATCTGCCTCTCTTTGTTCCAGCTCCGCCTGGCAGAGAAGGGAGTTGTTGGTGGCCTGGAAACATGACTGCCCTTCCCCTTCTCCGCCTCTTGTCAAGCTCTCCATTCTTTTATACCAATAAAGGACGGCTTGACACTTCCCACCGGTTAGTTTTCTCTTAAGCGGCTCCACCTGGGCCTCTGATTGTAGAAATAGCTGGTAGGATTAGCTTGTAAATTTGTATGCAAAACACACCGCCTGAGCCTCTGATTGTAACTTGTACTTTTTCTATTCATGAAATAATAAAATCAAGATCTTTTTTTTTTTTTTTCTACTGTCAAATCTTCTATATTTTTTTTTTCAACCTACTGTAAAACGAATACTTAGAACACTCGCCTGGTGCGCCGGCCAGCACCCTAATGCTCCCCACAGACGGCGCCAATTGTAGGGACTCAATTTGGATTGACCCTGAGTACGAATGGGTTTTCAGCCCAATCAAGCCCAAACAATAAATTTTTAGAGAGTGAGTTAAAGGTTTAGGCGCTGGCCGTCGATCACCAAGCATGAACTTTCTTTATAAAAAATACTAAGAGTTTCTTTACAAATGGGGGAATGCTTCTCGGCCTGTGGCCGAGGAGGCCTTTTGTTCTCTCTCCTTCTTTTCCCCCCCCCTTCTTTACTTTACTTGCTTTTCTTATATAGTTTTCATCTGCCTATCTCCTTATTCCATCTGTTGATCATCCATTTGCCTCTCTTCTGGCCGTCTGTCCCATCAGAGGCCTTATCAGTACTCAAGTGGTTCACTCTGACCAACGTTGCCCTGCTAAAGGTTATATCTCCATTAATGCAGCCAGAGGGGTTAGGTGAATGCATAAGTGCGAATGTGACAGCTTGCTCTGAGCTTGTCCCCTCCCAAAGATTATCCTTAGAATGCGAGGACGAACAGGTCCTCGGCGTGGGTCACTAAAGAGGCTTTGTCTAACTTAGCCTTGGCTGGTCAGTCCTCCTCGGCGTTGGCCTTGGCCTAATACCCAAGGCCGAGGCTATCGGGCCACGGCCCCACACGATATATTGACACTTAGTTTTCCTCTCTAGATACTCTAAATTATTATATATATGTTAATTTATGTTATTTCTAAATATATTCGGAGTGTATCAAAATATTCGGTTCGAATGGAAAAATGGAATGGGAAGATATTCAAAACATTGGTAATATGGACCCAATATTTTGTGACTCTTATTAGTTTATTGTTGGTTTAGAATTTAGCTTACTACAAATGTTGTCTAATGAATTCATTGTAATGCACAAATCTTATTTATAAAAGGGAAAAGTTAACGAATGTTCTAAAGACATTGGTTTAAAATATATTTTTAAAAATTTTTATAGGAGAAAAAATTATTTAATTTTTTTGAAGACTTTTTATATTTTTCATGAAAATAGTATCAATATTTGTCTAAAATAATTTATTAACAATTGCTCTAAAACACTCATTTACCGAAGCCAAATATATATATATATATATATGAAGGAAAGGAAATGTATAAAATGTATACTTATTTACTGAAAAAGTCAGGGTGCCATGACCCCGCCACTCTATGACACTAAATTACTTATGCAATGTGAGCAGAAAAAATGGAAAATAAAATAGCTCCAGAAATGATGTAATTTTATAACATTGGTCCATTGGCTGTATAAAGGGTTAATAACGAGTATTTTTATTATTATTTATTGTTAATAAAGCTCGTTAAATGTATCAAAGTTCGAAGACTATTACATAAATCCAGTGCAGGTTCATTTTATCAACTTTTTTTTTTTTTAGTTATGAAATTTTATTTTTAGTGCAAGTAAAATATTCCTAACCCTAATTAGCTTGTAATTCAAGTATTGTGATCCTAGCTTGTTTATTGTTTAGTTTAGAATTTAGCCTATTATAAATGTAAAACACAAATTTTATTAATAAAAATATAATAATTGAGATTTTGGTTGCAAATGTAGGCCTTTATGGTCAAACTATGTTAATTCTATTTTTGCCTTCTATTTTACTCTATTTTATTTCTTTCACTCACAATCCCAATAATTTTTATAATGTTTTTTTTTTTTTTTTTAATCTTTTCTAAAGGAATACATATTAGATAAGAATTTTTATTTTTACTTTTAGATAAGTCAAGGTCTGGCACAAAAAAGGTCATGGGATTGAAAGGAATAATCTAAACTAAAATCTTTGAATTGACATCTACCCAAAACTGGGAGATATATATTGACTAAATACTCTTTATTTTCAAAATATGTAGCAAAATAGCTATTTTTTCAAAATTTCTAGCAAAATGCCATGTTTTTGGAACTTGATATTACTGATATTAAGTTCCAAGTGGAACTAGACAGTAATTCTCTATGCATATTTTACTATTTAAATGTTTTTGAAAATTTTGCATAGAACTTAACATGCATTGCTAATGTTGAGTTCTAGGCAGAACGCAGAACTTGAAATCAGCAATATCAAATTCCAAAACAAGGGTATGCTTAGTGCATGCATGTCACATTTTCAATTAAAATAATAAATATTGAAGATAATAATTTTTGGCCATGATTAATTTACTGAAAGAATCATTGTAAAATAAAAATAATGAGATTTACTTTTGCCTTTTTTTTTAAGGTTTTTTTTAAAAAATTATTTTTCATTATAGTACAAATGCCCTTAATTTTATAATTAGGATTCAAGAGTAGCATGAAAAAGGCAGTACAGCACTATAAGAAGTTCCATTATGCATGCTGTGGGTAGTTTACGTGGCATGAATCATTTGACAAACTCAGAATACCAATTCTTAAGTGGTCTAGATGAATCTATAATAATGACATACATTTGTATATGTGATGCAACTTGCAAGTGCTCAACCAGTATAACCCCTTTGAAACAACTTGTGCTATAATTTACACTCATCAATGATAGTTAACTGAAATTGTTTTAAAGCAAACATTTCTCTGTTCTGTTATATCCAAAATTCTTTCTCACATCAAAAAGTCTGCTTTCTGCCTTTCTGTTTGTTGGGCCAAATAATTATTTAATTGATAGGGACCTGCCGTGTGAAAATCATATTTAAATTTAATTGTTAATTTAGAAATAATTAAATCAAAGATTAAAGTGCAAGAAGGTGACAAGTAACATTAATCTAGAAAAATTATGAGATCAGAACCAATTTTCTTGAGCAATTAAGGATGTCAAACATGAGAACGCGTTCAAAGCAATAAAGGGTGGCAAGGTGACAGTTTCATCGAAGCGGTTATAAGAGGCTACCGAGTCTTGTTATTGACAAGACACTTGGGAGTGGAGACGCAATCAGGAAATGACATGTAGTGCAAGAAATAAACATAATCGTCGTAGCCTCAAGTATAAATAGAGGATTTAATCTACAAGAAAAAGACACCAGGCACAACCAAAGCACTTCTGAGATCATTTGTACTAGATTTTTAGGAGATCAAATGCTTTGTAGGCAAATCGAATAGTCCTTAGGCTTTTAGAAGATTTTATGCTTGCAATTTTATTTCCTTGTACTCATGTTCATATTCAATTTATTTGGTTTGATACAAGATTTACTTGTTAGTTTAGATTAATTTGATCTGATTTACTATTTACTTCGTTTGATACAAGATTTACTTGTTAGTTTAGATTAATTTGATCTGATTTACTATTTACTTTGAATCAATTTAGTGTTAAAATTATCAATTAGGCTTGAATCCTTTATATTTTATGCAATTTTCTTTACTTCAAGATGACTTACAATTTAGTATGACTTGTTTCAAGATGATTTACTTCGCACTAGTCTACTTTGAAATGATGCACTCCGAATTAGTTCGCTTCAAGTAGGCTTGATAACTTAAGTTGGGTAATTTAGGTTTGGTAACTTAAGCTTAAGGTTAGTGCAATTGATTATCAAGTTCACCCATTCTCTAGCAAACCCCAGTTTCAACATCACACTTTCCAAGAAGACTCATTTTACACTATCATTAGCTTTACTCATAGAGTTTGACGGCCATTTATCAAGATTTCACAATATATTGGGTTTGTAAATGATGGAGGATCTCAAAGGCTATAATAAGTACATTATTAGTGTTTGTTCATTTAGACCACTTAAACCAAATTGTTTAACCTAAAATATTAACCAAGTGATTACTTATGAAAGTTCAAAAAGGATATAAAACACCTTTGAACGTTTAGACCCCAAATAACAAAAATACCAATTCAAGCTTTATATCAAACAATTTATGTGCGGAATATGATGACAAGCTTATAACAGAATTGATAGAACAATCTAAGCCAAATATAAACATATCCATAGCAGTAAATATAAGGCAAATGTAAAGGGAAAGAAGATGCAAATACACGGACAACACACGATGTGTTATCGAAGAGGAAACCGAAGTCTTCGGCGTAAAACCTCTCCGCTGCCCTCCAAGCGGTCAAATAATCCACTAAAGAATGTAGTTGGGATACATGAACAGCAGAAGACCCTCCAAGCCTAATCTACCCAAGTACCTAAGCCCTCCAAGCTTTTTGCTCCAACGAGGTTACGCCGAACCTATTTCTTCTCTAGCTTCCCGGATTCATAGTTTCCGTGGCATGAAGCATATGACAAACTCAGAATACCAATTCTTAAGTGGTCTAGATAAATCTATAATAATGACATACATTTGTATATGTGATGCAAGTGCTCAACCTGTATAACCCCTTTGAAACAACTTGTGCTATAATTTATACTCATCAATGATATGTTAACTGAAATTGATTTAAAGCAAACATTTCTCTGTTCTGTTATATCCAAAATTCTTTCTCACATCAAAAAGTCTGCTTTCTGCCTTTCTGTTTGTTGGGCCAAAGAATTATTTAATTGATAGGGACCTGCCATTTGAAAAACGATATTTAAATTTAATTGTTAAGTTAGAAATAATTAAATCAAAGATTAAGAAGGTGACAAGTAACATTAATCTAGAAAAATTATGAGATCAGAACCAATTTTCTTCAGCGGTTACTTAAGCAATTTTCTTGAGCAATTAAGAATGTCAAACATGAGAACGCGTTCAAAGCAATTAAGGGTGTTATTAGAGGTTACCGAGTCTTGTTATTGACAAGACACTTGGAAGTGGAGACGCAATCGAGAAATGACATGTAGTGCAAGAAATAAATTAACATAATCATCGTAGCCTCAAGTATAAATAGAGGATTTAATCTACAAGAAAAGGACACCAGGCACAACCAAAGCACTTCTGAGATCATTTGTACTAGATTTTTAGGAGATCAAATACTTTGTAGGCAAATCAAATAGTCCCTAGGCTTTTAAAAGATTTTATGCTTGCAATTTTATTTCCTTGTACTCATGTTCATATTCAATTTATTTGGTTTGATACAAGATTTACTTGTTAGTTTAGATTAATTTGATCTGATTTATTATTTACTTCGAATCAATTTAGTGTTTTAAAATTATCAATTAGGCTTGAATCCTTTATATTTTATGCAATTTGCTTTACTTCAAGATGACTTACAATTTAGTATATATGACTTGTTTCAAGATGATTTACTTCGCACTAGTCTACTTTGAAATGATTCACTTCAAATTAGATCTCTTCAAGTAGGCTTGATAACTTAAGTTGGGTAATTTAGGTTTGGTAACTTAAGCTTATGGTTAGTGCAATTGATTATCAAGTTCACCCATTCTCTAGGGAACCCCAGTTTCAACATCACACTTTTCAAGAAGACCCATTTTACACTATCATTAGCTTTACTCATAGAGTTTGATGGCCATTTATCAAGATTTCACACTATATTGGGTTTGTAAATGATGGAGGGTCTCAAAGGCTATAATAAGTATATTGTTAGTGTTTGTTCGTTTAGACCCCTTAAAGCAGATTGTTTAACCTAAAATATTAACCAAGTGATTATTTAGATTAATTATTCATATCTAGGTTAAAAACAAATAAATCATATCATGCAAAGCAGCAGAAAGTAAATAATACCACGATATGATGACTGAGGAAAACCAATGAAACGAACCATTTCAAGATAAAAACCTAAAGAGGATTTAACCTAGTTATCTTCAAGGTAAAATAAATCCACTATAAGAGAATTGAAGTTTTTACAATCGGATTTAACCCTAAATTTATTGCTGCCTCCAATAGTAACTTACTAAAACGACCACGTGCAAGTTTCGAATTCATGGACTCCTTCTCTTCTTGGATTTACAGCAACACAAGCAGCCTTCCTTGTGACTTTGAAATCCCACTCAAAAATTTCAGATCATCATTAGTAATGATCTTGATGCAGCAACTATGTTCTACCTACGCTTGAAGGTACAAAACCTCTCAGATCTCATAAAGAGTAACACACAAGCCTTTAAAAAATCTGCAAAACATAACTAGGGTTTTCCTTTTATATGTAAAGAAGTTGGAATGAAACCTTAAACATTTTCGCGGGCATGGGTCTGATTTAAAAATCTGTAGAATTTATGTGCCTGCAATTTTCAATTGGTCGAGCTTAATTCTCAATCAGTCGAGCTTGACAGAATTTTTCTTCCTTTTTTTGCAGTTAGCTGAACTTGAAACTTGAAACCAACACTTTTAAGCATTACCTAACAACCTAGACTAGACATGTTTTATTCTCGGTTTGCCAACACAATAAAAACATGATTCTAAACATTTAAACCTAAATCTTTAGAACCTAACAGTTAGTGATTGCTCTCCCAAGGATTGGAGCACTCGTTTCTGTTATTATCTCGGGAAGTATACTTTTGAGTCTATTGGCCAAGACCTTTTCCATTGTTAATTTTGTAGAGCACGTTTGTGAGACTAATGAGTCTATACTCGGTAGCTTTTTCCGCTAACTGTGCCTTGGGTATCAAAGCAATATACGTATAACTGTGCCTTTAGTAAATCCCAATCTAGAATAGCCTCAGTCCCTTGTGGTCTAACAATGATCTGGAATCTCTAAGAAAATAATGCTAGTAATTCATCTAGCTATAGGCCTTGGGCTTTATATTATGGATGCATTTGGAAAAACAGTATAGCACTTGTCAAATGTCAAACCTCCTCTGCGGATACTCTCTGGTAAGTGCTGAGTTGAATGAGTTTTGTGAAGTTTGACTGAATGGCTTCGGCCATATATTCAAATCTTCCACAGTTCGTTGGAGTGTTTTTAGGGAAGAGATGTTCAAAATACTGTGTAAAAACCTCACTATCCTTCTTTTCATTGCACCATTGAAGCGGATACTCTCTGGTAAGTGCTGAGTTGAATGAGTTTTGTGAAGTTTGACTGAATGGCTTCGGCCATATATTCAAATCTTCCACAGTTCGTTGGAGTGTTTTTAGGGAAGAGATGTTCAAAATACTGTGTAAAAACCTCACTATCCTTCTTTTCATTGCACCATTGACCCGTCTCATCTGGATTCCTGAAATGGTATTTCTTTATTGTCATTGCATATTTCCATGGCTTTTGCATGAAAAAAATCAGGTGTTCTGGTCTCCTTGTGCAAGGCCACTCTTACCTTGACCTGTGTTTCAACATTACCTCCTCCATTTTGTAAATTTTCATTTATTTTCATTGCATATTTGCATGGCATTTTATATTCAGCTCATGTTCAACTGAGTTCCTTCCTGTCGTTCAATTCTTCCTGCTTGACATTCAGGTCTTTTATCTGATGTTCTACGTACACAAAGAGTTCAAAGTCTCCCCGCGTCGATTTATGTTTGGGTGCCCATAAAAGCATGCTTGTAATTAGTGCCTGTTTGAAAATTACTTATTTTTTATAGCTTATTTACATATTGCATATGAGAGAAAAGGTAAATTAGTTGATTTACCATGATTGTATTTGGGTAATTAGCATTGTTTTAATTCTTTCCGTACCTTGTTGGTCAATTCTAGATTCATTTAGAAATAAGACTTGGAGATTTTTCTCTCTCACCAAAAGGCCCAGCTTGAATTGATCAAGACTCAAGAGTTTCCAAGCTGTCAGTGGTTTCATACCAATGTCGTCATTTGTGGCTGATGTGACTGAACCTTAGCCATCCCCATTTGAGAAAAGTCCTGCTATGCTTTCACCCAGGGCCGGCCAAGTGTAACACCCCAAACCCATACCAAGGATTTAGATGCATAACCTGACTTAATAATACTCAGCACTAATATAATGAAACAGAGCGTAATTAAATATCCACAATAAACTTCAAATAATCAAAATATTTTCTCATGAAATCCATAAAAATAAAACGTTTAACAATAAAGTCTCCAAATACAACCTCAAAGAGTTCCACAATTGCCAAATTTACTATCCTAAGAAAAAAAAAAAAAAAAAATACTAAAACAATCCATCAACTAACATAACTCCCAAAGAAGTCTTCAATCTATGCCTCCAATGATCTACCACCAAAAGATATTCCACTGCTCTAATCTGAAAGGGTGGAAAAAGGGGGTGAGCTAGAAGCCCAATAAGAGACTACCTAACATGAGAATGTCTTTCAAAACAAAACATGAGTATCATTGACAAAATATAGTCTTTATAAAACATTTACAAATAGTTTTAACAGTAATACAATATATTCTATAAAACTGTCAAGAATAGAACATTTAACTATAACGCTAATAGGTCACAATCTGAATGACCCCTTGTGATTAACCCTAATTAATTAATTTAGCCAAGTAATTAATTAATCAATTAATCATGCAATTTTATGGAAGCACAAACAAATCACCAAAAACTAAGTATGCAGTGGAAATTAAATAACACGGTGATTTGTTTACGAATGAGGAAAACCCTAACGGCAAAAACCCTACCGGGTGATTTTCAGGTCACCACTCTCGATACTCCACTATTATCAAATCAAGCGGTTAAAAGTAAAGGAATCCCAAGTACCTTACCAACCTACAGTTGAACCCTTATCCCAATACCCAATTGGACTTGATCTGTAGTGACAGTCTCCACCTTTGATGCACGGCTCCCAAGTACGTGACTAACCAATGCGCGGATCCAAGTACGCGACTTCAGAACACCAACTGAGGAAGAATAGTTGGCTGCAAAGTTCTTCAGTTCATCCTTTATGATGAATAGCAGGAAGATGCTCGGTTACAAAACCTTATGGTGCAAATACATAGCAACTTCTTGATGGAAGATGAACTAGGTCAAGAACTTCGTCTATTGATCACAATTTGCTTGAACAGAGATTGCTCAATGATAATGCAACTTGTGTCACCATAGACGGCTCTTAAAATAATCCTTTTATATGTTTAGGGTTAGAAGAAAAGAAGACCCAAAAACATATTCACGGATCCCAAGAAAATCAGATTAAAAATCTGAATTTTTAAATCTCGACAGATAGCAGGTGTCGAGGTAGCTGTCGAGCAGGTGTCGAGCTTTAAAAACTTTGTACTTCAGCTTGCTTTCTCTTGAACAGACTTGATGACTTCAACATTTGACCTTGAAACATTGTTTCTTGAAGTATTAAAAACACCTAGAACTACCCAATTACAAGTAGAGTGCGTTTTGTCAAAGGATTAGCCAATATACATAAATAAGTGACATATGTTCTTAAACAAGTTAAAACATATATGTCCTAACAATCTCCCCCTTTGGCAATCTGTGACAAAACTACAACAAACAAATGAGCATATGAGAGAAGTCATAAATCACTCAACTCATATTCACTTGTTGAATACAATAAAATCTATCCTAACACAAACTCTTGAAAAACTTTGCAAGAAGAGAGCTTATGATAAGTAGACTTTGACAACCTGTATTTCTGAAACACTTTAAACAAAACTCATCAAGGCATCTTGTGTGAAACAGAAATAAATAGATTGCATACGAGTATAAGAAACATGTGTATGAAGAAAGAAAAGAAACAACACATGTAAGGTAGGTGAAAGAAACATACATCAACATATATAAGAGATAAGATAAGTACAATGTATGTAAAAATGGTCAAAGGACCTCATATACAAGACCAATGTATCTAAGATATAAGAAAAAAAATACATATAGCCTCACTACATCCCTCAAAAATATGACAACACTCCCCCTAACAAAAATGTCATATACTAACTCTCCCCCTAAGATGATTACTCTCATAGCCCAAAACTACTCCCCCTTTTTGTCACGAGTGACAAAGGGTAGAGTATCATGTAGACATCTCATCAGCAGAGCTAGCATCCCCATCATCATCATCATCATCATCCTCATCATCTGACGCTGCTAGAGTAGACGGTGAAGGAGTAGCCTCTGGAGCAAATCCACCCATGATCGCCTGCCGTCGTGCAATACGACCCACACGAACATTCACCTAATACAACTCAGCAGAGAGTGTATTAAGACGAGTGTCCATGCGCTGCAGCTGCGCCATAATATCACCAAGGGATACATCGCTCGAAGAGGAAGAAGGAGTAGATGTAGATGGAGCTGATCTGGATGGCGCTGAACGGGAGGGAGGAGTGGCACCTGGCTGTCTTGACCTGAACTGTGCCTCACTAAGTTTTACGGTAGCGGCATCTATGGCAGATATGTGTGTGAAGTGGTCGGACACAGGAAAGGGAACGGAAAAATGGCGTAGAATCTGCGTGATAGCAGAAGGAAAGATAAGCTTATCACGGGACGCCGAATCAAGATAGACCTCTATGATAGACCGGATGAAGTGAGAAGGGAAGTCTATTGTAAGATGCTCAAGCAAAGAAAGCAAAAATCGAGCACGAGGCTCTGTGATAGGGTTATAGTGAGAAAGAGGATGGAGAACAAAAGTCATCACCATGTTAATGAATCTAGGACCTTTAGCAAAAGGCCTACATGATGTGAACTGATGCTCACCCCAATCAGCAGGGCGCTCACAATTAGAGATGTGAGAAATCCGGTGGAATTCTTTTGGAGAAACACCGCAAGAAGAAGCATTCAATGCCTTGCTATTTGCATTTGGCTGCTGCAAGAGCATCCTTATCCCAATTTGCTTAGGAGCCTCCGGTTTAGTCCAACCTATATCAACTGCATCCCACACGAGTCTCATCCATAGAACACAAAAACGCCCTCATTCGGACTTTCCAAAATGCATAATTATTACCATCAAAAAATGGTAGGAACATTGAGAGATTGAGACCTATCCATCTCACCAAGGGGTCAAGGATCACACTCAGGTATTAAAACCACAACAAGTGCACCCGCTCTGATACCATTGAAAGTTCAAAAAGGGTATAAAACACCTTTGAACGTTTAGACCCCAATAACAAAAATACCAATTCAAGCTTTATATCAAACATTTATGTGCAGGAATATGAAACAAGCTTATAACAGAATTGATAGAACAATCTAGCTAAATATAAACACATCATCAGCAGTAAATATAAGGCAAATGTAAAGGGAAAGAAGATGTAAACACACGGACACACACACGATGTGTTATCGAAGAGGAACCGAAGTCCTCGCGTAAAACCTCTCCGCGCCCTCCAAGCGGTCAAATAATCCACTAAAAATGTAGTTGGGATACATGAACAGACAGAAGACCCTCCAAGCCTAATCTACCCAAGTACCTAAGCCCTCCAAGCTTCTTGCTCCAACGAGGTTACGCCGAACCTATTTCTTCTCTAGCTTCCCAGGATTTCCGCTACTTGACCATAGCATCAACCAATGTATATTGGTTCCTTTCCAAACTGCTTCCCAAAGCACCAAATGGACCTTCTCACAGACGTGGGTGTGGTAGACAAGGGTTTGGTAAATGACCTCTCAAGGGTATGACAATGGAGAGGAAGAGAGTAGAGGAATTTGTAGAGTCTCTTTAGATGAAGATTGGGGATGGATCAATCTTGTATTTCTCTAGGGTTTTCTCTCACAAAATTCTCTATGGAAGCTCTCACAAAATGATGGGTATAAGGGTGTATATATAGTAGGGTGAGAAGGGAATGCAAAATGTCAGTTTTTGCCAAACAGGGCAAGTTGGCGACTTGATTTCGC
Organism: Quercus suber; assembly: GCF_002906115.3. Lineage (NCBI taxonomy): Eukaryota > Viridiplantae > Streptophyta > Magnoliopsida > Fagales > Fagaceae > Quercus > Quercus suber. The sequence continues at coordinate 550,681 of NW_027069783.1, read as the reverse complement.
GGCTTGGCCAAGTCGCGAAATCAAGTCGCGACGTAACGGCCTGGCCAGACTGGAACTTTTGTCTTGTAAGTGACAGCTGGTGCGACCCTTTAGCTTCCTAGTGTGCCTCTCATGTGACTGCCTTTCGCGGCTTGCCAGTCGCGAACCACCCGCGAGTCCTAGTCGCGAGACTCTGTTTTTCTTGCACACTCTTGAGCTTTTTCACATCTTCTCACACACTACCCTTACAATTTTTCCACCTAAATACAGGGTTACTAAATGCTAAATTACAAGCAAATTGGTCACGGAATAAAGCCAATTAGATGGTTGATTAAATTCAACCTTACAACTTAGATTAATTATTCATATATAAGTTAAACACAAATAAATCATATCATGCAAAGCAGCAGAAAGTAAATAACACAACGATATGATGACTCAGGAAAATCGATGAAACAAACTATTTCAAGGTAAAAACTTAGAGATGATTTGACCTAACTATTCTCAAGGTAAAATAAATCCACTATAAGAGAATTGAAGTTTTTATAATTAGATTTAACCCTAAATCTATTGCTATCTCCAGTAGTAACTTACTAAAATGACCACGTGCAAGTTTCGAATCCACGGACTCCTCTCCTTGGATTTACAGCAACACGAGCAGCCTTGCTTGTGACTTTGAGATCCCAGTCAAAAGTTTCAAATCATCATTAGTAATGATCTTGATGCAGCAATTATATTCTACTTAAGCTTGAAGGTACAAAACCTCTCAGATCTCACAAAGAGTAACACACAAGTCTTTAAAAAATCTACAAAATATAACTAGGGTTTCCCTTTTATATGTAAATAAGTTGGAATGAAACCCTAAATGTTTTCGCGGGCATGGGTCTGATTTAAAAATTTGCAGAATTTCTGTGCCTGCGATTTTCGACATGTTGAGCCTAATTCTTGATCGGTCGAGCTTGACAGAAATTTTCTTCCTTTTTCTACAGTTAGTTGAACTTGAAACTTGAAACCAACACTTTTAAGCATTACCTAACACCTAGACTAGACATGTTTTATTCTCGGTTTGCCAACACAATAAAAACATGATTCTAAACATTTAAACCTAAATCTTTAGAACTTAACAGTTAGTGATTGCTCTCCCAAGGATTGAAGCACTGGTTTCTGTTATAGTCTCAGGAAGTACACTTTTGAGTCTATTGGCCAAGACCTTTTCCATTATTAATTTTGTAGAGCACATTTGTGAGACTAATGAGTCTATACTCGGTAGCTTTTTCCGCTAACTGTGCCTTTGGTATCAAAGCAATATACGTATAACTGTGCCTTTAGTAAATCCCAATCTAGAATAGCCTCAGTCACTTGTGGTCTAACAATGATCTAGAATCTCTAAGAAAATAATGCTAGTAATTCATTTAGCTATAGGCCTTGGGCTTTATATTGATGGATGCATTTGGAAAAACAGTATAGCACTTGTCAAATGTCAAACCTCCTCTGCGTATACTCTCTGGTAAGGGCTGAGTTGAATGAGTTTTGTGAAGTTTGACTGAATGGCATCGGCCATATATTCAAATCTTCCACGGTTCGTTAGAGTGTTTTTTGGGAAAAGATGTTCAAAATACCGTGTAAAAGCCTCACAATCCTTCTTTTCATTGCACCATTGACCCGTCTCATCTGGATTCCTGAAATGGTATTTCTTTATTGTCATTGCATATTTCCATGGCTTTTGCTTGAAAAAAACCAGGTGTTCTGGTCTCCTTGTGCAAAGCCACTCTTACCTTGACCTGTGTTTCCACATTACCTCCTCCATTTTGTAAAATTTCATTTATTTTCATTGCATATTTGCATGGCATTTTATATTCAGCTCATGTTCAACTGAGTTCCTTCATGTCGTTCAACTCTTCCAGCTTGACATTCAGGTCTTTTATCCGATGTTCTACGTACCCAAAGAGTTCAAAGTCTGCCCACGTCGATTTATGTTCTTTCTTTTTCTTAAGCACTAAAGTCTCACTTTCAGGCTCTGGGGTGGTTAAAACTGTGTTTTATTTTAAGTTTATAGTCTGTTTGAAGTTTACTCATTTTTCCTTCTTTTTGTTCTTTTTTTTTTTCGGTGGTTCGTTTTTAATCTCCATAAATAATAAATTATTCTTTTTCATAATTAAAAAAACCAAAATCACTTTTCGCTTCTTCTTCTTTTTCTCGGCACCACCACTTTTTCCTTCTCCTTCTTTTTTTCTTTCTTTTTCACTCTCCATAAAAATATATTATTCTTTTCATCACTTAAAAAAAAAAAACACCCGCCGCGCGCACACACACACAAGTATTATTATTTTTTCATATTTTAAAATATATTATTTGAAACATTGTACCAAACATATTTTTTTACATTATGAGTACTTTAAACACGGAGTTTTACAACACTTTTTAAACAATAGTTTTTACATCATTTTTAATAACAATACTTGAACACCACTACTAAACAGGTTCTAAATTTTTAGCATTTGACACACCAAACATCAAAAGCCACACTTCATTAGATGTGCTAAAACTCAAATATTTTTTAGAACATGCTATAGTAACCTTCTACTAGTAGAAGGTTTATGTGGTATGTTGTAAAAAAAAAAATAACAAAATTCTCGTAGAAGAATACTGTAGCATGTTGTAAAAAAAATTACTCTCTCTCTCTCTCTCTCTCTCTCTCCCTCTCTCTCTCTCTCTCATGAGAATAGGGGGTTAAGTATCACACTCAACTTAAAGAGTCTATCTACGCTTTGATACCAAGTGAAAGTTTTAATTGAGACCACTTTATCAATTATGTAGATTTAATTAATAGTTATTTGGTTATTACTTCATCAATTAACTACAACCACAATAAACAAAATATGAAAAATTAAAGCAAACAACACAATAACAAGAGATTTGGGGATAAATGGAAAATAGATGGAGAACCAACTCCAAAGGGAAAAACCACAATGAGAGTACCTCTACCCATTAAAGAAATCTACTATACGAAAACAAATTTTACATGTAGTTCATACCCACGATTCTATAAACTCTACCCAATAGATAAACTTATGAATATAGATGTGCACCAAAATTTGCTATCAAACCTTTGGCCACTCCACTACTTTCGGGGTATTGAGCCCATTCCACTCCCTATAGGCCTAGCCTTCATCTATCCCATTATAGCTATATCTCTAGTATTCTTCAAAACACTAGCATGACCAATAATAAATGTATTCCAGGCATTGCTTTCACTATGAATGAGGTGTGTTACTTCATGCACCAACCAAACAATAAGAATTGGGTTGTAGTCAAACGCATCCTTTGCTATCTCAAGCACACCATGAATCACAACCTATTCATCTCTGAGACCTTACTTCAAGCCTTTTTTGGATTCAGATTAGGTTGAGTATGTGGATACTCGGTGCTTTATATGCCATCTTTCTGGGTAATAATCTCATCTTTTGGTCCTCCAAAAAAACAACACACTGTTGCTTTCTCTCTTAGAAAAATGTTAAGGAGTGAATAAGGAATTAACTCCTAATATGTCCACTTGAATATGGAATTTAAAGTGGTGAAAATCATTGAGTCCTACAAAAGATAAGAAAGAAATAATATATGAATTTATATGCTCATGGGCTAAACATTGGGTTAGGCTTAGGCATGTGTGGACTATACCCTCTTGTCCAAATAATTTTTTTTTTTTTGAGTCAATAAGTTTGTGCACAATATTTTTCCAGCATGTCTATTCACTAGTGTGTACACACACACACACACACACACACACACACACATTCATAGCTCCTTATTCATAAAAACTGTTTTTTAAAAAGAAACTTTCTCCTAAAGAAAAATATTTTTGTGCATAAACATAGAGAGAGAGAGAGAGAGAGAGAGAGAGAGAGAGAGAGAGAGAGAGACATAGTTCAATTCACTGAGCACGGATATTGTAGTGCTTCTTGTCTGTGCTATTAATTATTTTATCTTGGAAACATATATCTGTGAGTCTTATATCACATACTGAATGTGTGAGGGACGAAATTTGCTTTAAGAAGATCATGTCAAACAAAAGACTTAATCAGTTCTACATTATTCATTCTCCATGCATTTGGTTTGTGAGTTATTTAATTATTGTACCGATTTCTTCCTATATATTGAATCTAATTTTGTTTGTTTATAATTACATATGTATGTTGTTCTTGTTTGCATAATCACAAAAGTAAATTATTTCTGAAATATATCCAACATCTTCTCCATTGAACTTGAATACAAGCCTTAATAAATACCGCTAGGGCGGCATTACTTGTAAACTTATATATAAATTAAAAAAAAAAAAAAAGATTACTTGGACCCCTAAAATAAAAATTTGAACACCTTAACCCTAAATTTAATTTGTTTAAACACAACTAAAATATGATTGAATATATCCATCATAATGTTACTTTCGTAATAATTTCACAATAAATGATAAGTGGTTTAAGTTGTAACCGGTTTTTATATGGACCCCCAACTGTCATCACTATTTTTTAAATATTTATTTGCTAATACATCGCTTTTTTTACTTACCTTTAATAACTTGTTACTTAGATTTTATTGTGAAATTTTTGTGAAAGTGTTGCTTCAGTATAATTACTCCTAAAATAATAATTTTATAAGAAAGAAACAAAATTATGAAGCTAAATATTTTAAAACATACTTAAGAAACAACTTTCCATTTTTTTTTTAATGAAAAATCTTATGTGAAGAAAATTTTTTGTTTGTTCTTGTGTTTGGTAGTGTTACAAAATATTGATCAAAGGAAAATTATCTTTTAATTTCCCTTATTTAGCTTAAAGTGAGATAAAGTTTTTTTCAGTTAAAATTTTTTGAACAATAACTTTATTTCATATGAAGCTAAATAAAGGAAATCAAAAGATAATTTTTTAACTTATTTTAATGTTGTTATCAAATATAAGAAAATGAGATAATTTTCTATTAAATACTTTTTGGAAAATGCAAAAAACTACTTTCACATAAAGATTTTCATTGAAACAAATAAAATTACAATTGATCACGGTTTATCAACCTAATCCTGTGCATAGTTGTGAATTTTATTCCATTCCAGTCGAAACTACTAGAATATTTAGTCCCAGTCATAAAACCGGTTGAACTTGGAATATGAGTGATGCGTTTTCAATTTTAGGTGGCAAACCAAACACCCTTTCAATTTTTCACTACTAATTGCTTTTTAAACTTTGTTTTCTCCTGCCCACGTCAGGTACCACTAGTTAATTTTTACTCTTCTTCCTCTTGTTTGTCTTTTATTTGATTCTTTCTCATTTGTCTTTTCTTTACCGTCCCTCTCTCTCTCTCTCACTTGCCTAGTTTTGTGTTATTGCCCTTTATATATATATATATATATATTAAAATTTGTGAGCCTCCTTCACGTGACTAGCATTAAAAGGATGCTGACACTCAACCTTTATCTTTGACTTCGAAGGCTTCCTTCATTCCGTTAAATTATTATTTACTTTTCTTTTTTCTTTTTTCTTTTTTCCCCAGCTTATGCCCTTTTTTTCATTATTTAAAATTTTAAATACACATACTCTTGTTATAATCTAAAAATTAATTGTTAATTTTTTAATATTATAAAATTGATGTTTGGGCTTAGAGATTGACATATTAATTTAAAAATGGTTTAAGATACTTAATAATTTATATATGTTGATATATAACAGCGATAATCTTGAAATAATCTCGAAATAGTAAATCGAAGTAGGTCAATACCGATATATTGGCACTTAGTTTTCCTCTCTAGATACTCTAAGTTATTATATATATGTTAATTTATGTTATTTCTGATTATATTTGGAGTATATCAAAATATTCGATTCAAATGGAAAAATGGAATGGGGAAGATATTCAAAACATTGGTAATATGGACCCAATATTTTGTGACTCCTATTAGTTTATTGTTGGTTTAGAATTTAGCTTACTACAAATGTTGTCTAATGAATTCATTGTAATGCACAAATCTTATTTATAAAAGGGAAAAGTTAACGAATGTTCTAAAGACATTAGTTTAAAATATATTTTTAAAATTTTTATATGAGAAAAAATTATTTAATTTTTTTGAAGACTTTTTATATTTTCCATGAAAATAGTATCAATATTTTTCTAAAATAATTTATTAACAATTGCTCTAAAACATTCATTTACCGAAGCTATATATATATATATATATATGAAAGAAAGGAAATGTATAAAATGTATACTTATTTACTGAAAAAGTCAGGTGCCATGACCCCGCCACTCTATGACACTAAATTACTTATGCAATGTGAGCAGAAAAAATGGAAAATAAAATAGCTCCAGAAATGATGTAATTTTATAACATTGGTCCATTGGCTGTATAAAGGGTTAATAACGAGTATTTTTATTATTATTTATTGTTAATAAAGCTCGTTAAATGTATCAAAGTTCAAAGACTATTGCATAAATCCAGTGCAGGTTCATTTTATCAATTTTTTTTTTTTTTTTAGTTATGAAATTTTAATTTTAGTGCAAGTAAAATATTCCTAATTAGCTTGTAATTCAAGTATTGTGATCCTAGCTTGTTTATTGTTTAGTTTAGAATTTAGCCTATTATAAATGTAAAACACACATTTTATTAAAAAAATATATAATAATTGAGATTTTGGTTGCAAATGTAGGCCTTTATGGTCAAACTATGTTAATTCTATTTTTGCCTTCTATTTTACTCTATTTTATTTCTTTCACTCATGTGGGGGGTAAAAGCCCAGACATTCCTATTGGGCTGGGGCCCTGTCTTGAGGAGTACTGTACGTCCGAAGAATAATAGCGGGCTGGGGTAGAATTCATCTGAACACAGCCAACCCAGAAATAATGGAAGAGTAGCGTCCGAGGAGGTCACCTTTTGTTCGAAGAGTTGACACTCCTCGGACGCAAATAGTCTCGACCTAGCCAACGAATAGAAGATCCAAATGGACTCTCAGGCAATCCCAACGACAAAGATAAGCACTAGGCATGTCTGGAGATGGTTAGAACGACAAAATATCTCAAAGAAAAAATGTCATCACCGCATTAAATGCACTGCATCTGCTTTTCTGACAGCATTAATGTGGAGAAGACCCCTGAACAGTGTAATCTCAGCTACTACCACTCACAGAAGGGTAAAGAGAATACCTGATAGGACATGCACTCAAGTGAATGCTTAGATGAAGAACAGGTGGACGATGAAGATGATGGGAGAGGATGTTATATAAGCAGAAGAGGTCTCTGATAATAGGGGAAAAAAAAGGTGGAGAGAAGAATTAGACAATTTTATTGTAGTTCCAAGAATTGTAATTACCTTACATTCAATAACATACCTCTTCAGACAGACATTTGTCAAAGAAGATGAGCATGATCTTGTGTCAACGAATCCTTAAACACTATAATCAATTGCTGTTTAATTCGCGTCCAGTCTAGATCTTTCGCCCACTCTCTACAAATTCATTGTCTTGGGTTCATTGGGCTCATAACCCCTCCTTCTTGGGCTTGGGCTGCAAAACTAGACCCTACAACTCACAATCCCAATAATTTTTATAATGTAAGTATAAGAGTTTTTTTTTTTTTTTTAATCTTTTCTAAAGGAATACATATTAGATAAGAATTTTTATTTTTACTTTTAGATAAGTCAAGGTCTGGCACAAAAAAGGTCATGGGATTGAAAGGAATAATCTAAACTAAAATCTTTGAATTGACATCTACCCAAAACTGGGAGATATATATTGACTAAATACTCTTTATTTTCAAAATATGTAGCAAAATAGCTATTTTTTCAAAATTTCTAGCAAAATGCCATATTTTTGGAACTTGATATTACTGATATTAAGTTCCAAGTGGAACTAGACAGTAATTCTCTATGCATATTTTACCACTTAAATGTTTTTGAAAATTTTGCATAGAACTTAACATGCATTGCTAATGTTGAGTTCTAGGCAGAACGCAGAACTTGAAATCAGCAATATCAAATTCCAAAACAAGGGTATGCTTAGTGCATGCATGTCACATTTTCAATTAAAATAATAAATATTGAAGATAATAATTTTTGGCCATGATTAATTTACTGAAAGAATCATTGTAAAATAAAAATAATGAGATTTACTTTTGCCTTTTTTTTAAGGTTTTTTTTAAAAAATTATTTTTCATTATAGTACAAATGCCCTTAATTTTATAATTAGGATTCAAGAGTAGCATGAAAAGGCAGTACAGCACTATAAGAAGTTCCATTATGCATGCTGTGGGTAGTTTACGTGGCATGAATCATTTGACAAACTCAGAATACCAATTCTTAAGTGGTCTAGATGAATCTATAATAATGACATACATTTGTATATGTGATGCAACTTGCAAGTGCTCAACCAGTATAACCCCTTTGAAACAACTTGTGCTATAATTTACACTCATCAATGATAGTTAACTGAAATTGTTTTAAAGCAAACATTTCTCTGTTCTGTTATATCCAAAATTCTTTCTCACATCAAAAAGTCTGCTTTCTGCCTTTCTGTTTGTTGGGCCAAATAATTATTTAATTGATAGGGACCTGCCGTGTGAAAATCATATTTAAATTTAATTGTTAATTTAGAAATAATTAAATCAAAGATTAAAGTGCAAGAAGGTGACAAGTAACATTAATCTAGAAAAATTATGAGATCAGAACCAATTTTCTTGAGCAATTAAGGATGTCAAACATGAGAACGCGTTCAAAGCAATAAAGGGTGGCAAGGTGACAGTTTCATCGAAGCGGTTATAAGAGGCTACCGAGTCTTGTTATTGACAAGACACTTGGGAGTGGAGACGCAATCAGGAAATGACATGTAGTGCAAGAAATAAACATAATCGTCGTAGCCTCAAGTATAAATAGAGGATTTAAT